>NW_026136715.1:7074439-7201939 GCF_905237075.1 Dicentrarchus labrax | reverse complement strand
CTACAGCAGTAAAAATACATTTAGTTAATAATACTTACATACGTTTACTTGTAGTGAAGTATTTTTTATGTATGTTTGTATAAGAGGTAAATGTTCTTCCAGAGCCAATATATAGAGATATATATATATTATATATATTTAGATGTAGAAATCAACACTTATACATTTATATGTTGTAAGAGCTCATAGTGACATTAATAATGTTACAGACAATTTAACTGTGAGTTCACAGTAACTGTTTTAAATATTGTTATTTATATATTTAGTGGTGTGCAAATGGGACATTTGGGGCCCTGGAGGTCTGGTTTAATATAATTACTGTGGATTTTGAAATCTTTTTGGTATTTTTCATCTTTTATCTGACTGCAGAAGAGTTATTTATTATCCTTGTCAGATCATTTTAAGTTGTTTACTGCACTGGTCTCCTTTCTGTGTGTGTTTTTTTAACACTTTTTCACTGATGTGAAACTGGGTTATGGTGAATTGAAGTCACTCCACTGGGAGGTAACCCACATTGTTGTGTGTGCGGTGTAACACTAGAGGATGAACACGTGTGCCGAGCAGAAACGTGACACCGTGTGATTGTGTGACTTGTCGCCCTGTCCTTGACCACGACCGGGCCAGCTGCCACCGACAGGAGACAAAGTATTTCATCTGATCTGCTAAAAGAAAACCTTCCATCTCACACTGTGAACCAACATGTAATATCCAGGTGTATTGAACTGTTACAGAACAAAGCTCGACACTTTGATGAGCCGGCTGCAGTTTATCAGTGAAAGTCACACAATCAGAGAGAGGGAGGGAGAGGATCCTGCTCATTACAGGCGAGGAAATCTTATCTCATTAACTACTTAGCAGTTACTTTTTCTTTTTTGAGCATGGAACGAAAACACCCAGCTGAAGCTTCTTGAAGCAGCTGAAGAGTAAACACACGTCTGCAGCTTAAATAAAGACAAATATGGAGACAAATAAAGATCACAAGGAAGCCTGTTGGTCAGATATTAGAAGTTTATTCAATAAAACATGAAGTTATTCTCTACAAAACACCATAAAGATAATATAAAATTAATTTGCAGAAAGTTTAAAACTGTAAATATGAATGAAGAATCTGTTACATTGTAGTTTGTAGTTGAAATCAAGATTAAACCCATCTATAAAAAGTGATGAGAGTAATGAATTGCACCAAAAGAAAACACAGCTATAAGCTTTCCTAAACATCCCACATATTATCTACCAGTTCTCCCAGTTCAACCATTACATTTTAAATCCGTTCCCCCGTGGCTCTGACTGCACTCAGCTGTCCAGAGATATCAGAATAACTGCTGTTTGTCCTCCCCGTTCACTCACAGTTGGAGTCTGCGGCTGCGCTGACTGGAGGCGAGTATCTGTGGCGCTGGAGTTTGCTCTGGGTTGATGTTTGTCTCTGGTTGGAGCGAGACGGCCGAGAGAAGCAGAAGGTCAAGGTGCTGCTGGAGCTGCAGTCATAGTTTCCATCCTGATCAGAGAAAGAGAAGAGACAGAGGACTGAGATGAGACAAAAAAACACCAACAAAGAGAATAATAATAATAATAATAATAATAATAATAATAATAATAATAATAATAATGAAATGCTTTAAAACACCAGTTTGTTGGATCTCATTATGTTTCTAACATTATCAAACCAAAATATTCAATTCACAACACAACAAAATGGAAAACTGCAGCAAATCCTCAAATTTCAGACGCCGTAACAAGAAATTGTTTAACTCAAAATTCTTAATTGAATGATTTAATAATCAATTAATTATATAATTAATTAAGTGCTCATGTTCAGTTTAAATGATTCAAGATGATGTCCGACCATTAAGCTGCTGTAATAGTTGATTGTCAGAACTCTGTTAAAGTCAGTGTGCAGGTCTGAGGGAGTACTAACACTGCATATGTGACAAAAGACCAGAGAGAGCTGTACGAGATCTGATCAATTACCTCAAATGATGTCACTTGAGTCAGTGTCAGTTGAAGACTACAAGTTTGAAAAGGTCAAAATCTGAGTAGAGTAGGAAAGAAGTGACCTCTGTAGTCCACTCCTCAGCTCTGCTTGAAGCTAATGTAGAGCTGCCAGTAACATAACACAGCTGAATCCTGTCCAAACTGTTGGTGGTAGAGTTGCATTGTGGGTAATGTAGGTCCCAGGGTTTTGAATGTGTGAAATAAAAAAGAGGATATCTGATTGATATGACAATGTTATAGAGGTGTAACGCTAAATCAGCTGGTATCCAAACTAATGTCGGTCTTTGTAAATGTTATCTATTGGTGTAAGAAAAAATACATAGTGTGGAAAGTATGAAAATGTTGATTTAACATAACTTAAATACATCAAAACTTATTTTTGTTGTCGTGGAGGAAACTAGTTTGGAAAATGGAATTGCTTCATACAAAATGGCGGAATTTTGATGCTCGTAAGTTTGAATTTTGGAGGAGAAGGCGCTCCAATTTTGTGGGGAGTATCAGAAAAGTAATAGAACTAGTAGTGTAACTAATGACTGTTGGCAGGGAGTATTAAGTACAACACTGGTCCCAGTGAGCCATGACAGTGTCACAGTGAGTCAGCATGAACAATACCAGGACCCTGAAACTCAAGAAGCTAAATGGAATTCAGCCATCCTTTGATTTTATTATTTACATCTCTGATTTTCCTCCTTTGACATGTCAAGATGTCGTCTGTGAGAAATAATTATTACTGATATCAGAGCTGTACATGTGCTGACAGGCATGTTGTTTGCTCCACTCACCTCTGCTGTGACGGTGCTCGTGCTGTGTCGGACTCCGTGGTTCAGGCTGCTCCCCTTCTCCTCCCTCTGGGCCCGACCGGCCTCCTCTCTCTGCTTCATGAACCTCTGGTTGACGATCCTCGTCACGCTGTCGTTCCTGTGCAGCGGAGCGGCGGGAGGCCTCGTTGGAACGCGTTCCAGGTTCTTCAGACCGCTCTTCGTCTTCTGCCCAGACACCGGTACCGGTTTCTCTACCCGGCCACTCACCCTGCGCAGGAACTCTGTGACCATGCCGTAACGGTTGGCACCCGCAGATTTGCTGGGAGGCTTGGCGCTGCTCAGAGAGCTGTGGGTCTGTCCCCTTTGGTGATTCAGGTTCCACAGCGCTCGATCTCTAGAAGTAGATGGGGATGAGGAGGAGGACAGATTGGTGGATGAGGGGGGAGAGGATGCACCAGATGCAGAGTGTCTCCGGTACAGTTTAGGCGAGGAGGTGGAGGCCCTGGACCTTTCGACTCTGCCTGGCACCGCGTCCAGTGAGGTGGAGATGTGGTGAGAGCGTGCAGAGACCAGGGAGTTGCTCAGGACTCGGGATGGACTGCCTCTCACAGAGAATGACCCGTGTGTCCCATCTGTCTGCAGACCAACACTCACCATCTGTGGCTTCTTGAGGGTCTGAGTACCTGCGCAGGCCACGTCGACCCACCGGCCCTGCAGTCTCCCTCTCTTCTCCTGTGAACTGCCGTGAACCGTCTGCATCCAGCTGGCCGTCATTTCCTTCATGTCGTCGCTTAGGTTAGCAGATGAGCCCAGACAGAGCGGAGAGAAGGAGGTCGGCGGTGTGCACCAGGGAGAGGTCGTGTTGACAGATTCTCTGTCTGCGACGGGGCTTTGCTTCAGCTGAGCCAGCTGGACTCTGCGAGCTGACGGGGGGCTGTAGTAGATGCGGAAGGCCGACTTCTCCGGGGCAGTGTGGCTTCTTTCCAGGGACATCTGCTCAAAGTCAAGATCAGGGAAGCTAAGCGGCATGATTAGATGGTCCCACGTCTTAACGGGGTCCTCTTGGTCCAGCTGAGCAGCCTCCTGGGTCAGATAGCACCAGTTCTTCCTCGTACAGCCACGTGGAGAAAACTGCCTCCGAAGTCTTTTCTCTTTTGAGCTGCAAGTTCTGTGAAAGCAGCAGGTGATACATGGATTATGATCTCAGGAATAAGATGGATGGGATGTTAAGGCTTGAAGAAAACACTGACCTGTCAGCTCCAGAGTCTCGTTCATTGAGAAAGATACTGCTGACGGCACCCTGAGCAAAGAGATAAAACATATTAGCTAAATAAAAGTTGCTGAACTTGTCAGCCTGTAGATCCACAACGATGGTGCAGACTGAATTATCTCAACAACTATTGGACAACAACAACTAAACAGACATGGATGTTCCCCAGATGATGAACCCTACTGACTTTGGTGACTCTTTATCTAGCAAAAGATCTACTTTTGGATATATTACCATGAAATTTAATACGCGTATTCATGTTCCCCTCAGGATGAATTATAATAACTATAGTGATTCCTTAACGTTTCATTATCGGCTCAAAATTCTTATTTGTCTTTGGTTAACGACCAAACACCTAACGATAATTACAAAACTAAACTAACGATATTTCCATCAGCTTCTGCTAATTAGCAAGTATTAACATGCTAAAACACTAAACTAACTAAAGATGTTATACGGGATGGAAGAAAGAAATGGGAGATTCAGAGGTCTTTGACTTGCGATTGGTTTTCTGGCGCTTCCATATTATGAAGTATTAATTAACTCAGATTTGTCACAGCTTTCAGAAGTTGTAATTACGGCTTGATGTTGACGTCAACAATAATAAGAACAACTCTAATACTAATAATAATCAGGATGTTAGCACTGTCATTGTAAGTACGCTGTGTGGAGTGTTAGTACCAGGGGCGTGTCCAGAAGGGGGTCCTGTTGTTGTCTGATTGGCCACCCCCAAGTGCCAGCCCATTATGCTTACCTCTTCCACTCCACACTGTCTTTCAGGGGCTGTAGCAGATTCTGCTTGTAAACTAGATTGAACATACTGGTATTATATGAAACTAGATAGACCCAATGCAACCATTGGTACCAACCATGTCATGGCTAGCATGTTGGGAAAGAGATTAACAAAATGCTCCAAATGTAGGCTAAATTGTGGCGATGAAAAAACGGGCACAGTCATTTTCAAAGAGATCCCTTATCCTCTGACCTACCGATATCTGAATGAAATGCTAATCCAATGCAGTTTGGGGCAAAAACCATGCAGTTTTTTGCATGTGTTACAAATGTGTTATTATCGCCTGGTTTATTTGAATATTTCTGCGTAAACAGTGTTGGAAAGTTTGGACACACCTCTGGTTAATACAGCCTCAGTAGTACAGTAGAGTCTTATTTTTTTATGCCAAACAAACTGTGCCTCTGAGGAAAGGAGGGATTACAGTCTAGTCAGTGGAGTAAGGAGGAAAAAACAACTATTAAAGAAATAAATCCGTCCCCTTAAAGCAGATCTTGAGTCATGCTGTACAAAGGACACACCACCAGTTCAGTGGCAACAACACAAATGTTAGACTACAGTTCTCATCTGACGTGCACTAAAACTGTCTTTCTATCGTCCAAGCAGGTGGAGTTATAGGAGCTGTGAGAATTTACAGTTGAGTGTTTTAATGCAGCAGATTTGAACATGCCTGTCCTGTTTGGCTGTGGCCTCTACAAGAGATTAGCCTAAATACTCTGGCATGAGGCTCCTCATGATGCCTGTTGAACTGACAGGGGGACGTGTGGCCAGGGAGACAGATCATCAGCAGGACTCCCCGCTGTATCTCACAGCCTCACACACAGCGGGGGGACTCATGCCTGAAGGGTAAACACCATCCTTACCTCATCTGCCTTGTCCTGCCTGGCCTTGGCCTCACTGTTGAATTCAATCCGCTCATCCCGAAGCTCTGCGCCAAGGTCTTGCAGCAACCCCCGCAGCACAGACAAGGTTTTGTCTTTACCCTGAATGAAAACCACACATATATTTGGATATTCAAGATATGTAGCATTAAAAAAAAACACAATTTGCTTTACTTTTACCTCTTTTCGCTCCAGCCCGGGTCCTTTAACTTGACACCACTGATGGAGGATCCACAGAATCTGCAGGGAAAGTCGCATTTTTGGGTCCCTGCTGCTGTGGATGAGGTCCCGTTGGAAGGAGGTTGCTTGTCTCGTTTGTTTTTCTCTCTCCTTTACCTCTGTGGTGCGGAGGTCTTCTACACATTCCTGCTCACTTTGATTGTGATCTGCACAGTCTCCAGAAAGGAAGGAGAAAGTGTAGGAATCCCGAGCACGTCCGTCCTTCTGAACAGAGAGTAAATCTCCCGTTAGAAGCGTCTCCACCCTCCCAATAAAAGCCAAGAGCATGGCCTGTAGAAGCTCCAAAGCCTCATTCAAAGGCCCTGGTAGGAGTATCTTCTGTGCCACCTCTGTCTGTGAGGTAAAAGCACATGAGGGAGATGAGCAGTGGCCGTTCTTTGGCGGTGTCGACAGGAGCTGGAAGGCTGAACTCAAAATGCAGGAATGATCTCTGAGAGCTAGAAGAGTTTCATAGTCTTTCACTGTCATTCCTTTGAGACCTCTGTCGAGTTTATTGTTGTTATCATTCTCAGGACTGTCTGAAGGGTCCCACTCACCACCCACAGGACCCTCTCGAGTAATATGACAGGCAGTAATCGTCCCTTCAGTCTGCGATTGGTTGCAAAGCAAAGATGTCTCATTTTTGCCATTTTCTGCTTCCTCTTCCTGACCCTGCTCGTACATTGTGCATCCTACTTTCAAACTCTGCTCCCGTCCCTCTCTGTCCCTCAACGGCGTGGAAGCCGACATATTTTCCTCCAACACATCCCGATTCTCTTCCTCTTCCTCTTCCCCTCCTCCTCTTCCCATCTTCTCTCTCAGGTCGCTCATTTCTGCCCGCAGACCACGGTTCTCCACCTCCAGTTCAACGATGCGCCGGCTTAGGAGTGTGGCCTCCTCTTCCACCAGTTTCAGGTGAACTTTGACCTCTGCCTCCCTGGCGTGGGCAGAGTTTTGTTTGCCTTCAAGCGATTGGCTGACGTCTATGTCGCCATAGGCTGAGCGGTATTTGGCCAGCTCCTCGCGCATGGCCTCGCTCTCTGATACCAACTTGGTGAGCTTCTTGCACATTAGAGCTAATTCCTCTTTGGCAAAGTGGAGTTGGCACCTGAGATCGGCGCTGTCATCCTTTTGGGGAAAAATAAAACCAACAGTGAATATCGCTCTTACGAGGATGATACATAAGTACACTGCAATGTTCAGTTTTTTTTTTATCAGTGAAGCCACGTTTGAAATCAAACATGAATTACAAACATAAACGTACCTCAATCTGTTGAGAGAGCCTCTTCTCAGACTTACTGACTGTTGATCGGATGCTTTTCTTCTTCAGAGTGCTCTGAGGAAAAATGACACGACAAAGAGGTTTATCAAGGGCGAAAATACAAACAATATTTTGCCAAAATGATGATTATTATTATTATTATTATTATTATTTTAGATGTCTTTATATGATATACAGCATATGGCAACTTCAGCTGCAACAGGATACTTCAATATACAAATACAGATGTATGAACTTTTTGTTACTTTAGTTTTAATGCAATTGAAGGAGAATCGATGTTCTTATGTTTTTGCATCATTGCACACCTTCCTAAAATCAAGACGGCTGCAAATCACACATGACAGACGTAACATGACAAAACACACTATAGACAGAGACTAGACCCTGTTTGAAGTATCAGTTAGCTTTAAAACAGCCGTCCTTCAGAAACCAAGAGCACTTTTTACTCTTATAGTTTAAATACATTTCAGAGCCTGTGCTGTTTCATTTTTACTCTGTAAAGAAGTTAAATCAGTACTTTTACTTTTACCAGAGTCTTTTATACACAAGTGTTTGTACTGCCACCTCTGCCGTGCAGTATTAAGCTACAGCAAAAAAACTGTTGGCTGTATCCGTAACAAAATCCTCCTGTCAGCACCTCTTAAGCTCACTAATTAAGACATTATATCTAGTTCGCTTAAACCATTAATTTGGGGTTTTACAAGGTTACCAAAAGGTGCCAGACTATTTCTTGGCCACAGGCAGTGACTTCCTGAAGTCTTATTGGCCAAACCACAGGGTGGAAAATTAAAATTAAAATTTGAACATCTAGCAGCCACTGACAGATAATTGTTCAAGTTGACTGGTCACATTTTGTGTCTGATATCTACCAGCCTCTTCCATATTTCAATTTCCCAACCTGCCAAAAACTGTTGTTCTTTGTACAGTTTAAACACAAGAGAACAAGAGATAATGTGCTAATTAGTGAGCTTTAAGGGTGCTGGTAGGCAGATTTTGTTTCCTTCGGACAGAACCAGGTTACAGTCTCTATGCTAAGCTAACCGGCTGGTAGCTTTACCTTCATACTGAGCAAACAGATATGTGAGTGATTTCAATCTTCTCATCCAACTCTAAGCAGGAAAGTGAGAATGTATTTATCATGCTTTGTGCTACTTTCAAAGATGCCTAAAATGCAATAACCATCCATTCAGTGGTTAGTGCAGGATATACACAGGTATACAGAGTATACCCCACTTCTAAATCCACTCTTTTTTTTGTAGGATGGTGAAGGCATGACATAGTTTTCATGAGTGGATGAATTTCGGAATAAATGCATTTAGTTGTAGTCTGTGTGTCAGTATTGATGCAAAATCTGCACCTCTTCTGTTGCTACTGTTAATTCCATAATAATCCTTACTGCCTGAAGTCAAGCAGAAGAAGTTAATGTGCAAATACTACTGGCCCATTTTTGGAGTGAGCCTTAATTAATGTCATTGTTTATAACACAGCATTTATCCTTAAATTAAGAGTATACCTACTTCTCCAGGCACCACAACACCACTGCGTCCATGGAGTGATTTGATCCAAATTTTGTTTCAAGTCCGAGTCCTTGCCTACTCTAGTGAGTGAGTTTATTTGTACGACTGAGTATGAGAGGAATGTAAGCTTCTGTCTGGCACCATTGTGTCGCTCCTAGACACTAGACTGGATGTCACAGCGTTAATAATAGTTATCTTCTGCAGGCTACAAGTGGTGGACATAAGGAGTGTGTCGTTTAAATTCGAGATCAGGCTGCAAAGATACTGAATACTGTGATCTGAAATGTGATCAAAGTAACAAATATGCGTGATCAATTTTGACATTTTTTGATGTGGAAAATTGTCAAAAACTGTGTTGCATATTAAAAAAAAAGTCTTCACGTATAGTTTTGTTATTGTTTGTGCATGTGCAGCTATTTTATGACCTGAGAGTGTTGTGCGTCCATTCAAGTCCCACCAACCGAGCCACAGACAGTCCAGTTGCAATGTTCATCCTCCTTTACATCCATCTAGACTTTGTTTTGTGCTCCTAGATTAGGTAATCTAAGTGGATTTCCCTGTTGGGATCAAAGGGACTAGCAGCTGTCTCCAATGAGTGGGCCAGACTGAGCTCATGCCAAAGCACCGAATCCTGGATTAAACCGAACACGTGTCACTGAAGTGCACGATTGTTATCACAGGAGCCAACGAGGCTGGAGGGGCCGCGAGAATAAAAGGTGGACTGGAAATTCAATCAGTATCAGGGTGTGGTAGCCACTGTTTCATAAAAGCATTTGCAGGGACGCTTGTAGGTCAGTATGTCGGCACACAAACACACGCCTTTCTGAATGCCATAATACACGCTGATCCAGATTTAGCCTGGCTTAATAGAAGCAGAAAGAGAGAAAGCAAGAGAGAGTCTATTTTTGTAATCTCTAGCACCCTCTCTCCCTTTTCTCTGTCCGCTCAGCTGAGGAGATCAGCTGCGCCTGGAGTTCAGGCTTCAGCATACCGGGCTGCTTCACCCTACCCAGGCACCAGGCAGCTGCTGGCCATGCCCTCCTCTCATATCATAGATCTGCACCAGGGTCATGTGTCACCTGACATCAGAGGTGACAGAGGGATGAGGGCGACAACTGGGCTGGGATGGGTGCAGCTGTGTAGCAGCAGAAATGGAGAGGAGGATTCCTGACCAGAGGGATGGAGGCAGCTTATGTTTCTGTCAAGATTTAGGCTGAATATCTAGAGCCAATGTACAGATTTACTAAAGATTCCCTCTAGACATGTTTTAATATATTTTAAGATGAAATTACTCTGCTTTGAGAAATAATTTATGTCTGTTTTACCACAAAAAAATCTACTCCTATACCCACACTGTCCTCCTCATACCTGCACATGTTAAATTCAGATTTAAAGTGAGCAGAGATACACTTTCTACATTAATGTCACACCTCTCTGGCTTTGTCCACCTCAGCCTGTAACACCTGCTTGGCCACTTCCAGTTCCTGTGTCTTCTCTCGCAGCGCCTCGTTTTCCCACTCCAACTGGGAATTCTTCTTCTGCACCATCTCCAGCTCGTTGTACAGTCGGAGGGACACACTCTTCCCAACCTGTAAGCAAAGCCAACAGCAGGTTATTGTAGCACCAATCAAGGGCGGATTATGAGATAATGGGGCGTTGGGCACCCAACCTTCCTAGATAAGATCCAAACAGACACAAAACAACTACAAACAACAAGGTCAGGGTGATTGTGCTCATTTTGCATCTCTTATCGTCATTATGGCCGCTTGGTGTCACTTTGTGGCAGTTTTACTGTTGTTTTGTGTCTCTTTGTAATACTTTTGTGTCTCTGTTGTCATTTTGTGTCAGTTTGTGGTCATTTTGCGTTTCTTTGGGGCTGATTTGCATCACTTTGTAGTTGTTTCTTGTCTCTTTGCGGCTGTTTTGTGTCTGTTTGTGGTCGTTTTACTGTGTCTTTATTGCCTGTTCCTGGTAGGCCTGTTCAGTAATCCATCCATGACTCCAATCAGGGTCAAGTTCTGTAAAGTTCAAGTCCTGGTTTTACTCATGAACATATTTTGTAACTGCAGCACTTGGTTTGGATAAAGCGGAGAGACTTTACAAGGAAATGCTTGTGATAGGAATTCACCATATGAGTGTATGAAGGGCTGCTGGGAATCTTACACCACACACACACACACACACACACACACACACACACACACACACACACACATACACACACACACACACTCACCCCCAGCTCAAAGAAACAGAGTCTGGCTGCCACCACAGAGCCTCATTTAACAACAGAACAATTGACCTGCCAGGATTCTGATAAAGATTACTGTGCCTTTATGTTTCCTACTCATGGAGAACAACTCACCACATAATAACACCGTGGTATGACGAAAATATAAACAGGATGCATGATGAAGACGTTTCAAACTAATGAAAGTTTTGCGGTGCTGACAAACAGCAGGGAGTGTTTTACAGCCGTGACTCAGGCTGCTGTCAACTGATTACAGTCCTTCAGTGTATATGAACAACACAAACACTGTTAGTGTGCTGACATGAGAAAAAAGCTTTGTGGGACTAACAGAAAATGCCCACTTTGATGTTGGCAACTGGAACAGCAGTGATTCAGTCTAAAGCCAATTTGGGAAAAAGGGAGCTTTTACTGTTTGTTGGTGGTGAGCGAGTTTTAACAAGACGCACACAGAGATAGGAGGAGGAGTAATGACCTTGATATCGTGCTCCAAACTCCTGACCAGCTCTCCGTCCACCTGTCCTGTCTGAGCCACCCGGATGCTGCGGCGCTCGGCCTTGCGGAGGCGGTACTGTAGGATGCGACAGGTCTTGTTGGCCTGCTCCAGCTGCAGCCGCAGCTCCTGCAGCTGGTACACCTCCTCCTCCTGGAACATGTCACGCATTTCCAGCATCTCACAGCGAAGCTCCTCCACCTCATCCTGGGACAAACAACACAGAAATACAACTATTAGGAACAGAATGTGTTTTTAAAATCTACTTATGGTTGTAAATTCAGGTATCCTTGTTGTAAACTAAAAACATTATAAGTTTGAAGAATGAAAATACAATTGTTTTTTATTATTGCACCTCACTTTCCTCTGAGCTGAGTCCAGAAACTTTTCCACTCACATTGCATGTTACAGGACTGCACCTTAATGAAACCATTCTGGGTGAAACTTATGGATGTTTTGGCTCAGTAATCCCTTTGACTCCTTATTTATGCCGATTCTCAAATACCAAATATATCAAAATGTGCTTTTCTAATCATGGAAGGTAAATTATGTAGCATTGGAAAACAGCTGGGGCTCCAGATTTGAAAGATTTGTTGAATGAAAAGGTAGAGATGGTATCCTGTGAGTCTGTGCTCAGTAGATTAAAGGAGAACGAGAAGAAGATTTTACTAATTCTCTTTACAGGCGTTGGGGAGTCTCGGTCCCTATGAGGATTTCACAGGATTTTTTTGGGGGGATTGTTGTAGCTCAAAACTTAAAGCTTTTCTAAAAAACAAATTGCAATGTTCTGGACGTTTTAGGCATTTTTTGCAATGAAATTGTGAGAGAAAGTGCTAGTAGTTTTTGCTATGATTGGTCAAATTTGCATGAAAGTTGCGGTGATTGTACAAAATAGCGAGGTCACGCAGAATTCACGGGGGTTGGTTGAATTTGCGTTAATTGTTTGCGATCACAACATCACAACTTCCTGGAGAAACTCGGGAGTAGTACTACTACACATGAGAAAATGTTGAGTAGAGCGTCCTGTGGCTCCAGAGGGAGCTGCGTGAAAGGTTACCTCAAGTGATGTCACTTGAGTCAGCATCAGTTGGTGCTGAAGACTACGAGTTTGGAAATCTGATGGTTTGGGCTTGAGACAACAAACTGGAATTGTGGAGTGTGAAAAAAGTGTCACTTTAGGAGGCAAAGGGGCCTAATTACAGATGTGATCTAGTTGCATTATGGGAAATGTAGTTTCCAGTGTTTTTTTTTTAAAACTCTCATTTGTAAGTCCCACAGCTTTATGAAAATGCAACACTAAATCACTTAAATTCCTCTTTTAGAAAATAGCCTCTCCCACTGGGCCCTCTGATTGGTTTAGTTTAAACTCTTAACTCTTCTTACTGTAAAAACAGCCACATAATGCTCAAGTGACATAGGGAATACCAGGCAGGACCTATTTATAAGGCAAGTCTTACACATTAAATGGAAGGCGCAGCAGTCTCCATCACTCACAGTACATTATACTAAATTACTGCTCAAAGAAATGGCAACAGGGTGATGAATGTGCAAGTCACTGTTTTGAGTTATTGACTCATTTCCATACTTTTAAATTGCACCAATAAAAATGTGGCAATAAAAAGTCGACACTGCCTGATGGCAACCATTGTAATTAAACACACTTCAGACATCTTACCTAAATGCTTCTAAATTATTGTTTTATTTCATTTACTTTTATTTATTTTTTTTTATGCTTTTTATAATTCTACTGTTTTTATCTTTGATTTGTGTTGATTTTATTTACACTGTACAGCACCTTGAATCTACATTTGTGTATGAAACAAACTTTACACAACATACTTGGTCTTGTTTTTCATGAGTTTTCACATTGTGCTTTGTTGTCCACTCGTTTTATTTCACTTTAACATGGAAAATGCTACTGATCATGAATGGTAATGGTCACTTTTGATTCTTGCCTGAGAGCTTCACTTGTCCTACTGTCTCTAATGAAGACTGACAGGAGCATTTACAGAAAATCGGCTCTGGATTCTGCAGAAGGGCCTCTTATAGACCTCATGAAGAAGCAACACACAGATATGTGGACATTTAGATTTAAAAAAAACAAAAAAACTACCCAAATATTAACAAACAGCCTGAAAATAAACTAAATTGAATTAAAAAAAAAACCAAATTAAACTTACTTTCAAATACTCGTTTTCTGATCTTAAATCATCCACCTCCCTGGAAAGATCCTCGGTTGTCTCTCCCATCATCAGCTCCATAAACGACCCAGAGGAGTTAAACAAGCTGACACCCCCTCCAGCAGTATCAGGCGTCGGGGCGCAGCTATCCGTCGCTGCCTTTGCGCACTGTTCGCCGTCTCCTTTCCCTTCGCTGTCCGGGCTCACGTAAGCTGCCGCGTCTATCCAGCTTAATTCATTGTCGCAGCTCGGAGAGTCGTGCTTGCTGCCCTCCGAGGGGCAATCGGATATTTCCGAGCTGCTGTCTGAGGAGGAGAGTTTCCCAGACAGGCACCCGGAGTCTTTGCTCAAGTCCTCTGAAGCGTTGCTGGCATCGGACAGTTTCCTCTGCGCGCCGGGGCTCCTCTGGCCCTCCGCGGGGACAACCGGTGCCACTTTCACCGGTCGTTTTCCCTGCAGTGCCGCAGATTTCACCTCCTTCCCAGAGTCAGACTGAGCTGAGTCTTTGGATAAAGAACCACTCTGAGTGTCTTTAGAAGACGGATCTTTCTTCCTCTTCTGGACAGGAACCTGCTGGTGCGTCCTGGGTTGTTTCTGGCTGCGGGGCGCAGTCTTTGCGTCTCTGTTCATCCTGACTGATTGTCCACGACTCTATCAGGTGTCTTATCAGGTTTCTTAGCTCAAACTGATCATAATGGTTCAAAAATAGGTTAAAAAGCTCCTCAAGTCCACAGCTCACAGCTCACGGAAGAGATCCGACTGGATGCTCTCCATCCCGGAGACTGAAACTTTGCCAAAATGCGCACAGAAAGAGGGCAGACAGCAACCAGCAGGGTCTGATTAACGCATGACTTCCGGTCAACAAAATAAAACCCTTTTATTTAACCTGGACGAAAATGCAGTTTATTGTTTGACATTTTACATCTTTCCCAAACAGTCTCTATTTAAAAAAATAATAATAATCTGTTATCAATAAATGCAAATGATTGTAAAACATCCCTTAAATTATGAATATATAAATAGAATAAACAGACTTAGACTATTTGTTTTCTGACTTTATTCCAGCCTTTCTCCCCCTTCTAACTCCCAGCTCCCCATCGAGAAGATGTGGACAATTATTTTTGCACTTTTATTTTACAAATCACATGTGTTTCCGGTCTTGTTGTGACTCTGTGTGATTTAACATGAAGTTGATGTTCACAGTTTCCATTTTCTTCTTTCAGAAATCTGACAAACAATTAAACAACTTCCCATTTATTCCTCTGAGTGTCCAACTATTTATTTACACAACCAGCAGCTTGATTCAATATTTACTGGGCTGATATTAAAACTTTCTCTCTGAACACATCCTGTAGCAAACATGTTCAATATTCACATTTGTCACTTCTAATGTCATTCTTATTATGTTTTAGATATTAGCCGTATATAATAATAATAATAATAATAATAATAATAATAATAATAATAATAACATTTTATTAACAAGCGCTTTTCTCAAAGACACTTTACATAAAAACATAAAAGCAACAAAACAACATCAAATAGTAAAACACTAAAAACACATCAGACTAACCTAAACATAATATTTGTGTTTATAATTGGTTATAAAATACATTTAAATGTTGGGTTAATTTCAGGGTTAATTGATTAGAGGTATAAAGCTGCCACCTGGTGGATTACTGAAGCACTCATTAATTAAATAGAACTGATGTCTCAAGTGGAGATGGATTGTAAATGGAGTTTATTTATTTATTTTATTTATTTCTTCGTGAGGTCCTGGAGTGATGTGACTCTAACACAGACTTTAATCAGTTCAAACATTAACCACCAGGTCAGAGTAGGATTCAGGTCATTTATAGATTTAGTTTTTTACTTCACGCTCACCTCCCGTCCGCCTATTGGACACTGAAGTAGGAGTGTCGAGGAACACAAGAGGAACTTGGGATTGCTCAACCATAGAAAAATATTAAAGAACCGCC
The DNA here is from genome assembly GCF_905237075.1 of Dicentrarchus labrax. NCBI lineage: Eukaryota > Metazoa > Chordata > Actinopteri > Moronidae > Dicentrarchus > Dicentrarchus labrax. The sequence goes on along the minus strand of NW_026136715.1, from coordinate 7,186,327 downwards.
ACATGTGGTGAGAAAATCTGAGTAAGAATATCACTTTCATAAAGAAACATGAGGGTGAAATATTCTTTCTGTCCAATAAAATGAGCAGAACTGTTAAACATTTGTCTCCTTAGTGCAAGTTCAATACTACAACAATGTACAACAATGTCCATTAATGACAATGAAGACAAATCATCTCCTATTGTGTCATCATCAGTTATTATTGATCAACTCTGAGGTTGCCAGGTTGGGAAAAATCTGATGTTTATCGACCACCATCAAGATTTATTAACATTAACATCTGCAGACTTCACAGATTATTGTAAAAACAACTTTTATTAATGTCTCGCAGACTTGTTGGTTTATTAGAAAGTAAGACACTTTATTAATGGGTCATCATTTGTTTGCCACTTCCAAAGAATAAACACCAATCAAAGGGATTATTCACCATTAAGAAAAACATTACTTACAATTTATATGCCATTTTTTTTCTCAATAGAAAGTCAGTGGCAGATTTCAGACAGCTTTAACTTTAAAACTGAATTCCTTAATTTGTTTTACCTTAAAGTGCCAGTGTATTTTTTCTATTTATGATGATGCAATTAGGCTAATTGGAATTGGATTTTAAGAATGAAATGTTAATAATAAATGCATTATATGTATAGTTTACAGGGTTTTTAAGAAGTAAAAAACATCCAAACAATCCCATGCCTAAATGTTTACCTTTGAAGAGCCTTTTAGGAGGTTTTCATGGTTTCTTGGGTCAATTTTAAGTGATTCAAACCCCATATAACCCCTTATAAATCCCATATAATATAATACATACACATAATGTGTCACAAATCAAAGCCCCTAAGTTACATTATTATGAATGGGAAAATCAGTGACATCTTAAGGTAGAGGAAACAACAACTTACATTACACCACTTTACTTTCCTTTTTAAAAACATATTAAGCAGTATGATGGTACATATGATGGCATATTGTACATTTTAAAAGGACTTTCTCCTTCCTTTAAAACCCCAAAACTGTCTTTGAAATCCATTTAAGAGAACAATCTATATAAATAAATGATAACAATCCATTAATTTACCCATTTAAGAGTCACATTATTAATATTATATAAAGTGTCAATGGTTGAAAATAGACTTCTACTCTTTCACTTCTATTTCTAGACCGCCGCAGGCTGCGATCTGATTGGCTGTCGGGAGCTGTCAATCACGGTGTCCTTGCCGCCCACTTCCGCCCTGTTCCAGACGGCAGTGTACTCTCCTCCGATTGTTTACGTTGCTAGCGCAGTAATTTGACCTTAACCCGCAGGTACATCGGATTGAATCGTGGTTAAACCTTTTCGCGCCGGTGTCTGTGTTCGCTAACGTCAGCTAATCTCTGCTGCCCCCCTCAAACGGACGTTTTTAACTCAACTACAGCAGCGATGCTAACCGCTAGTTAGCCAGATAGCTAGTGAACTAAAGCTAAAGCTCTTTTTTTTGTTGTTGTTGTTGTTTGTTGTTGTTAGTGGGAGGGGAGGAGGAGGGTTAGCAGAGCGACTGACAGCGAGCTAAAAAGCTGTTTTATGTTTACTTTATTGCATGCATTAGATAATGTTTGGCTCTTAACGACCCCCCCCTCCTCTGCTCGGTGTCCGTGGTTGTTTGCAGGTTGTTTTGCTTTTGGCTGTCTGTGATGTTTGGAGAGAGGCTGGGCTGCAGGGACAGGCCGATGGTGGAAACATGACTTCTGAGTAACGCATAGTTACTTTCTCTGCTCAGTATGAACAGCGAGGAGGAGTTTTACGACGCTGAGACAGGTGAGGAGGGAGGGGGGCAACAAAAAGTAGTTAAATTATTAGTTAAATATACCCGTGCACCTCTCTCAACCCTCCCTCCCTCCCTCCTCTTGTCTCCCCTCAGGGCTGGAGTCAGATGATTCCTGCGAGGTCAGTTTTAAGGATGCCCTGGTGTTTGACAGCACGCAGGTGACTGAGGGCAGCGCCGCACAGGAGAATGGGGTGTGGGAGCGCAGGTGAGTGCAAGTGTGGTATGCATGCATGCATTTGGTCGTGTTGCCACATGACCACATTTTGTCTCTGGTTGAGGGGAAGGGGGGGGGGTGTTTGAGGGGTTTCTCCATCCACACGTAGAAGCATGCAAAGTCCAGTGCAACCACATTTTATTTAGCGCCTCCTCTGCAGAGCTGCTGTTGGTGTAGTTATAGCACAGTTTCCCCCTTTTTTAAAATCTGGATTTTCTGTGTAGTACATCCTGTTCTGGCTCGTTTGTTGTTTGTGCCTGCTGATTTTCATCTTATTTGGTCCAAATGTGCACCAGGAAAACTCTGCCTGCTGAAATGATCTCCAGAAACAATTTCAGTGTTTGGAGCATACTGAAGAAATGCATCGGCATGGTGAGTCCTACCTGCTTCCTAACCAAAAAAAACTAGGAGAAACAGACAAAGTTATGCAAAAGCTGATGTTCTTATGCAGCAACTCAAGCAGTTTAATCTGAATTCAGACGAGCTGTAGTCAGATTCTACTGTGATATGTGTCTTTTTTTTTTAAATAATTAAATACTTGCATGTTTCAGCAAGATAAGTCATGTCTGTGCTCAGCTCGCTGTAATTGGTTGGGAAATGGCATTTTTCTTTTGCATCTGCATCCATCTGAAAGGACCAAAATAGCTTAAATGAAACATCAGAACACAAAGAACATAAAACATGTTTTTGTGACCCTTCTTTTTTTGTTGTTGTTGTTGCGTAATAGTTCAATAATGTGACGGATGAGTTGTTGGAGGAAGGTATTCAGTGTCACGCGTTGAATCTCGATCTGGTGTAAAAGCTCGCTCGTTGCTGCTCATTCATCTGTTTTGCTCTTTGATGTTTTCTTACAGGAGCTGTCCAAAATAGCGATGCCGGTCGTGTTTAACGAGCCGCTGAGCTTTCTCCAGAGAATCTCGGAGTACATGGAACACACTCACCTCATTCACAGAGCCTGCAGTTTGTCTGACTCCATAGACCGCATGCAGGTAGAGATAAAGATCCACTTTGAAGTTGTGTTTTTTGTTAGATTTTCTGGTTATTTTTGTTTCTCTTTGAAATTAATTTACGCCTACGTGAGCTCTGATCTAAACACACCTAGACAGAGGACGGTAACAGATCTTACTATGACACTCAATCTACCAATTATTGAATTATTTGGTCTCATTATTATTATTATTAATGTCTGAAAACAGTGAAAATGACCCATAAAATGTCCTATAAACCAAGTTAACCTCTTGATGTATGTTTGTTTTGTCCGATCAACGTTCCAAAACCCCCAAAATACGGAGTTTTACTATCATGTAAGATAAAGAAAGTGTACAAATCATGACTGTTGAGAAGCTAGAACAAGGGAATGTTATAACAATATAACCAATGAGTAATTTCCTGTCAGTCGCTCTGCTTTGATTCACTTCACGTCTCTGTCGCAGGTTGTTGCTGCGTTTGCTGTTTCGGCTGTAGCATCTCAATGGGAAAGGACTGGAAAGCCATTTAATCCTTTACTGGGGGAGACATATGAGCTCATAAGGTATCGGAGACACTTATAGAAGTTATGTCTTGATGATAAATGAACCAACATTTATTTATTTATTTATTCATTGATGTGAGTTTTGTTTTTTGTTTTAAAGAGAGGACGAAGGATACAGATTGATCTCGGAGCAGGTGAGCCACCACCCCCCCGTCAGTGCCTTCCATGCCCAGTCTCTGAAGCAAGAGTTTGAGTTTCACGGCTCCATCTACCCGAAACTCAAGTTCTGGGGCAAAAGTGTGGAGGCCGAGCCTAAAGGCACCATGACACTGGAGCTGCTGAAGTGAGTGTTTGTGTAGACGTCTGCATGCTCTCTCACTGCGTTGTGGTTGTGCTTTTAGCTGCATTTGATTGTTCTGATTATTTGTTTGTACTCTATGTTTCCATCCAAGTTGATGGCTTTTTTTCTTGCTTTCTCGACGACTTTAATATTTACACCCAAACTGGAGACAAACTTTGTATGAAAATGTGAAAATTTTAGCAGCCATGATGCACAAACAATCTTTTAATCATTAGTTTGACATTTTAGGAAACACAGTATCCACACAGCATTGTGAGCAGTGTGTGACTGAACTCGCACGCTTGTGGTGTCCACGCAGATAGCGTTTCTGCTGCTGCCAGTCTGATCTCTCTACATTGATTTTGCCTTTGATAAATACGATACAATAACAGCCTTGTTAACAAATGAATAGATTCTGCGTGCAGAAACACTGAAGAGCTTTTAATCTGACACAGATACAGGAGGTGTTGAGTTTTTATCCTGTTAACATGGATGCCAAAATAAAAAGCTTGAAGATTGATACCATTCTCTGATGCTGCAGGCAGCTTAGCTTAGCATAGAGACCAGCTTTGCCTGGCTCTGTCCGAAGGTAACAGATGAACACTTACCACATAACCGCTGGTAAAACTTTATTTTTTACACTTCAGTTTTTGTACAAATCAACCAATGAGATATATAACATGTTAATTATGGAGCTTTAGAGGTGCTTTTAAGCTGATTTTGTTACCTTTGGACGGAGCCAGACTAGCTGTTTCTCCCTGTTTCCAGTCTTTTATGCTGAACTAAGCAAACAGGCTGCTGGCTCCAGCTTCATGTTTTCCAGCAGACATGAGTCAATCTTCTCACCTAACTCTCAGCAAGAAAGCAACTGTGGATATTTCCCAAAACTATTACTTTAAGATTCTAGGTTTTTTTCTTACAGACATAAAGAAGCGTACACGTGGACAAACCCAATGTGTTGTGTGCATAACATCATCTTGGGGAAACTCTGGATTGAGCAATACGGAACCGTGGAGATCGTCAACCATAGGTATAGTGACGGATACTTCACAGCTCGATTTAAACTGGTTGAAGCAGTGATTGTTGGCTGACACTTGGTTTGTATTTCAGCACGGGAGATAAGTGCGTGTTGAACTTTAAACCGTGTGGCATGTTTGGGAAAGAGCTGCACAAAGTAGAAGGTTATATCCAAGACAAAAGGTAAGTGATCACAACAACACTGTTAATAACCAGTAATAATTACAGCCAGTGGATCTGAGTCATTTTCTCTCAGCTGAATTTGATGTCTTTGCTGTGAAACCAGTAAGAAGAAGCGGCGAGTGATCTATGGAAAGTGGACGGAGTGCATGTACAGCGTGGACCCCAAGGTCTACGAAGCAAACAAGAAGTCCGACAAGAAGACGGCGGGAGACTCTAAAAAGCTGAAACCGGTGAGTGACGCTCAGATTTTCACTCGATTTTCTGCTTTGACAGCTTTTAGAGTTTGTTCTCACGTTTGTGTTTGACATGTTTTTATCTGTCTTACAACGTGAATATTACCCATCGCTCTGAATATGTTTCTCAAACGGTATCTTTTCCTTTCACAATAACATGCAGTGGCATTAGTGGCAGGTAAGGTAAAAGTGTATTTGATATCTGTAGTGTGCTACTGCTGTTGTCTAGTTCAAGTTATGTTCAAAGTGTAGTGTATGATTAGATCATTGCCAGCACTTATCCATAATGTCTTGCAATGACTTGCATTGTTGCTTGAGAGACGTGTTGAATTTGTGGCAACTGTAGTTCTGTGGATCACCTGTTTGCACATGTACCGTGCGTACTGTGAGCTTTAGCTCGGTTATCTTGTGTCTGATGATGTTCTTTATCTGTGTGTGTGTGTGTGTAGGAATATAGTTGTGAAGGCGAGGAGGCAGATGAGATGCCAGATGTTCAAGAGACTGTGACTGTGATACCAGGAAGTGCCTTACTGTGGAGGATAAAGCCGCGGCCTGCTCACTCAGCACAGGTCAATATGTCACACACACAGAAAGCTGAAATGTCATTTAACATGAGTTTTCTGTAATATGTTTTTAATAAAAGCATAAGAATGAAACATGGAATAAAAACACAGCTGTGAAGTGATAATCTAGAAGATTAAGACAGAACTGTAATCGAGTGTAATAACTGATTCTGGAAAGACATGTTGTCTGCATGGCACTAGAGGTTAAAAGATAATCATAATTTCAGTGAATCAACCCTTTAAAGGTCCCATGTGTAACATTTAGGAGGATCTATTGGCAGACATTGAATATAATAGTCATTAAAAATAATTGAATTTCTGTTGAATATTTATTTTAGGATAATTCTATCCACAATTTTAAAAAAAGTATAAAAAGAATCATTCATGTCTTTACTATTAGAAGACTGTAAGACGGGTGTAATCCTGTTTTCTAAAGAGCCAACTTCTGATGGTGTATTTGCCATATTATTGTACAAATTATACTTCAATAAAGAAAAAAAGAGTTGTGATCTGAAACTACACCGCTAGATGTCACTAAATCCTACATACTGGACCTTTACATCAAGAGTGGGTATTCATTTTCTTTAACGTGCAGTCAGAGCTGCTCAGGCACTTTTCTTTACCTGTGTGTTTTGAGGCATAGAGATTTATAAAAGGCAGTGTGTAATTCAGCTATATTTAATAAGATAATACCATTTATCAGATTAGCTCATTAAACTTGACAAACAAAAGATGTTTATGCTCACTAGCCTTCGCCGTGTTTCCTTCCATGTAGATGTATAACTTCACCAGCTTTGCCATGACACTAAACGAGGTGGAGCCCGGCATGGAGAGACTACTGGCACCGACAGACTGCCGGCTGAGGCCCGACATCAAAGCCATGGAAAACGGAGACATAGGTGACGTCAACCTCGCATGAACACGACTTTCATAAATGCTGAGAGAAGCTCGTGTGAGTCTGTAAAGGCGTCTTCATTCATATTATTGTGGGGTTTTCTTTTTATAGACGCAGCAAGTACAGAGAAAGAGCGCTTAGAGGAGAAACAACGAGCCTCACGCAGGGAACGCTCCAAGGATGAGGAGGACTGGTCAACCAGGTGTGTTTCTGAGGTTTTTATAACAAGTTACACATCTTTTCAAGGTGTGAAAAGCTTGCAAATAGAGTCCCTCTCAGGCTCGCACCTCATTACAATAATGTATTATTAGAATAACACACCCGAGTCACCTTTACATAAAAGTCACAATATGTCGGACCCAGTAACATGTCTGTATCACTAGTCTGGACTGAATGCTGTCGGATTGATTTAAAGGCGGCAGCAGCACAGCATTAAATACACAGAGAGAAATTCAATTAATAAATGTTTATAAGTTTAGTAAACCATGAAAGACTGAAATTGAGGCTGTGAAATTCTTCTCGTGTCAGATCAGTCTATAAAAAAGATTTTTTTCTCTCATTTGTGGGGAAAAAAGTAATAAAATTCCTGTTCTGTATTTTCAATGTTCACTCACACAAATTGTTTTAAGTCTATACAGCTAAATGAATCACATTCACAATATTTACTCCAAATAACAGGACTCCGGCAAAAAGGTTTAACCAGGATCAGCTTTTGCCGCAATGTGATGTCATACGTCAAGGCACTGCTTCTGCCAATCGCATACATGCTGTTACTCAGCAAGGTTTTACAATTTGTGTTGTAAAACCTTGCTGAGTAACAGTAGTTCGTGTCTGATAAGCTTTAAAACGCATTAATCTGTTACTTTCTAGTTCACATTTTGTTGTCTCACTGGTGTCCTAAACTATACGCCCCCACAAACAGGCTGATTTTGGTCTGAATACCAACCGAGTGGCTTGTTATTCTGTGCTTTATACTGCTCCCTCTTGCAAAACAAATGCCAAATATCAGACGAGGATTGTTTCTCTTTTCTGTAAATGTTTTCTGTCTGAAACATAAAAGTCCTTTTTGTCTGAATGACAAAGAAGATCCTGTAAGCACATTAATGAAGTTTGGAATTCTGTTATGTTAAATACTTTAGAATAAAATTATTAAAAAGAGTAAAACTTCTCACGTCATCACAGTTCAGTTCAGCTGGAATAAAACATACTCTCCTTTCTTTATGGGCTGTTTGGTACACTGACATCAATCATAATTTTAACAAGCTACAAGAGCTGTGCATCGCTCGTATTGTGTAATATTTCCTATAACCCTGTAATTAAAAACGGGTCCTGCCTGTTTTATGTCTCCTCAGGTGGTTTCAGCCGGGAACAAACCCTCATACAGGAGCTGAGGATTGGCTGTACACAGGTGGATACTTCGACAGGAATTACACTGACTGTCCCAACATTTATTGACACAGGAGGTGCTCAGTGTGAAGAATCTCCTCTCTGATAGGATCCACTTTATTTCTCAGCATCTAAGATTTGTGTCTCTGTGACGTCCAGACGCTCACTGGTACTGTGTCTTTGTGTGAATCAATGAACAGCTGATATCCGAATGTTATCAGACAAGTTTATCAGATTATGACTGTGAACCTTCTCCGCAAGAGAAATGTAATATTAAGGAGAATTTTAGAGTTTACTTACTGTTAATGACGTCAAACATCTTCATCTTTGTATGCCCTAATCATGATTCTGATAATAATAGTCCACGTGTATGTTACTCACCTGTCGTTGAGGGTTTTAAACCAGTCACCTGTCTGTGTGTGGCCACGCTGCTGCAGGACACAAAGCTCTGACTTCTAGAGGATGTATTCAGTTTTAGTTCAGGTACTCAACCATAATCTTACCTGTAGACGCACCACACACTTCTGTCCAGTTGCATTCAGATATCAGGGGTTATTTAAACACATCTGTTACTTTTATATAGTATACCTATTTGAATATTAGATGTCTATTTTAGTTAGCTGTAAACCTCCCTAAAATGTCACACGTGTGATAATTTCCTGTGAATAGAGACTTACAGTAGAGATGAAAGCTGCTTATGATCATGTTTACTGGCACAGTAAACAGATATTGTTGGTACATTATATTGTTGTCCTCTGTAACATAGATGATGTGTATAATAACTGGTGCATGCATGGTCACCAAGATGATTATTTACACAAGTTAAAGCCATAAAAAAAAAAAAAACCTCTTTCTGCACTAAGTATAATAGTGTAAATGCATTCACATAAAACGGTAAAAGCAAAGGGACACGTATTGGTTTAAAGCAGGAGTTTTCAAAGTCTGACACTATAGGAAGCGTGTTGATGGGACATTCTGAGCCTTAGTCAAAACAATAATAATCCTATTATTCTTTGTATTAATTCAATTCGGGGCATAATCGTGCTCCAACCTTTGGAACTACAGATCCCATCATTTGGGGGCTGTAAACAGGAAGTATAATGTTGCCATGGAGTCAGTTATCCAGTTAGCTGTGGGCTACAACTTGAACCCTGTTTTTGTTTTGTGTTTTAGCCTGTATTTGTTTACATTTTTGACAAATTGGCACCGTTAAATATATGCCGAATTAGCTGTTAGCCGTTCCTGTTTGTAATGTGCCCCATTGATGTACAGACAACAATCACTGGATTCTTCTCATACGGAAGGAAATGTAACGTTGTGATGTTTCTCAGGCAAGTTCTGAGTCACACTGAATCTAAAAATATGTGTTTATATATATTTTTGACTGAGTTATGACTCCGAGAATGAGTAGGAAGTTTCTCCCTCCGCCTCACAGCTCGAAAAGCTCTGGTTTTAAAGAGAAAGCTGTGTCGTACTGACTCCTGATTATAGACATTTTTCTTCACACAGGGACAAACTGTTTCCAGTTTGATGCCCCGAGTCATTTTTCTATCAGTCAAAACTGTGTTTTTTTTTTAACACTGTAGCCTTCATAAACCTTTGGAAACTGATCCATCCAGTCTGCCCTCCTGAAATGTGAAAAATAAAACACTTAACTCCTCTTTAGCTATTAGCCAACGTGTGCTTCAGACACTACAGAGGCAGCAGTTAATGAATGTTGTGTGCTCATAATATAATATAACGCTTGCATACATACAGCAGAGCGGCTGTTACCGTTTTTTAGTTTCTGAGCACTAACTCACAGTCCATTGCACATATTGTTTAGTGAAATATCCTACATCATGTCTCCCCCCAGCTGCTCTCAACTTTACTCTGAATTCAAAGCACTTTGTGAGGCCTGCAGACACTTTCAGTTTCAGGCTCGGTCCGATGTTTCCTCTGATCTCACGCTCTTTTACCCTGTTGTTTTTGTCTAGCATCTATTTGAAATGTTTACATTGTATGTGCATTCATCTTGTGTATTTCCCCCCCCTCTTCATTCTGTTATCCACACACAACCATATGCATACATGGCATACTTGAGAAATAAATTATGGGCTATTGAAACAACCATCCCTGTTTGATTTTGCTTTCAGCACACACACACACACACACACACACACACACACACATCAGTTTCACCCTCTGACAGCAGCTTATGACACCAGTGTGTGTTTATACCAGAGGTTCCCAACGGTCACAGGATGATTTATAGGCATGAAAATGTGTTTCTGCTGCACAACATTATATATTTTTCTGACTTTTGTTTTAATTTTTGCTTGTTTCTTATAAAAATCTGGATACATTTTACATCTTCAGGCCTCTAAAACAGTCAAAGCCAAACAGTCTCTATAAAACTTTAATTTAACTTAAAACTGAGAAGCCAGTTTCCACATGAAGGCTGAAACTACCCCAGATCCCCAGGCCACTGTGAGTTTCATAGTTCTGTTGTGGAAATTTGATTAATTCTAACTTTGTTTGGGATTATGGGAATATGCACCTCTAAAGCACAAAGCACACGATTCATGGTTTTTAAAGTGAGTTGTGCTTTATTGCCTCATCTTGCAGTCCTATGTTGAATAAGGACTCCTGTGTCAAAAAGCTACTTTTAAGTCTCCTTATTTCAGTTGTTTTTATGCTTAAATATTTCTGTGACCCAATACCTGCAAAACTAATCATATTCTCATCCCCCTCACTTGTACTTTGTGTTTATCAAACACATTAAACCAAGATCATAAAAGCAATTTGACTCCGGTTTTATGTTGCCTGCAGTTCCTGGAGCAATTTTTAAATTGTAATAAAATAGAAGTAGACATACAGCAATACAAAGATGAACAAAAATAGATTAAAAAAAACATATTATGTGCACACAAGTAGGCGAACAAAATAGATGCATATATACATGTATATAAAAATGACAACCAAAATACAGAGTATATATACAAGTTAAATGTTTCTGTAAATTGTAAACAAATAGTGCAAAGGAATAAATAGTGAGTGGGCAATGTGATATATTACATTATATACATGATGTGGGTGATTATGTATTCACTTAATGCACACACACACACAGAGAAAAAGATTAAATTCATAGAATAACAGAAAATAAATTTAAAAAACCAAATATTAATGGGTTTTCATTTATATTTATTTTGGTAATATGCTTGAATAAAAATAAATCTAATAACTAATCTACCTCTGCAGACATTTTCCCAGAGGATGTTATTATTTATGGGTTTTAACTGATCTACAACACAGTTTATTTATTAACCATTAATAAAGCAATACGTCACAACTAAACTAAATGATGCCTTATTAGAAAATATTAATAATTATAATAAATAGTGCCAAATATATCTGATCTATATCTATATAAAGAAAACAGAAGATGCAGGTTCATTATAACTAAACAGGCTGTGCTATCTCTACCGAACATGCGCAGTGGATTTAAAGCCCTCTCGATTGACACACGGTTCGACCAATCACAGCGAAGCACCGGCGGCAGCCAGCCAATCACAATCATCTTCAGTGCGTTGGACCGTTCTCCGGCCGAACAATATTTCAGTGAGTGAATGTAAGTATAAACATCAGATTCTTGAATATGTTTTTGAATTGTTAGCGTAGAAACCGGGTTGTGTTTTCAGTCTGCGTGCGTTAAATGTGAAACTGTGGCTCAGTCGGGATCCCACTGAGCTGCAAACACACTGCCTGCTACAGGATGCAGAGTCATCTGTGGCTACTGCTCCAGTAGCTGCTTTATAATGGGAACACTGGGATGAGTTATCTTCCAGTCCCGTTATATCTATAATCTGCTTCTTTATCATATCCTCTGGTAAATATGTTGTATTTGTGTCAGTCTTATTATGCTTGAAATGGTATTAATAAAATAATAACCATTCATTAAAATAGGCTGTGAGTCTAGAAACATGCACAGAATGAATGTGCACACAAGAGCTGCCTTTTAAAATGTGTATAAATGAATTTACTGCTGGATAACATGTTCATGTGACACAGCAGATCACCAGCAGTAAGACCAGAGCTGCTCCCACAACCAGTGTTTCAATCACAGCCCATATATAGATCTGTCTGTCTGTCTGTAACTGTGACTGAGGGCCTTCCTCCTGTCTGTCTGTCTGTCTGTAACTGTGACTGAGGGCCTTCCTCCTGTCTGTCTGTCTGTCTGTCTGTCTGTAACTGTGACTGAGGGCCTTCCTCCTGTCTGTCTGTCTGTAACTGTGACTGAGGCCGTTCCTTAACTTCCTCCTGTCTGTCTGTCTGTCTGTCTGTCTGTAACTGTGACTGAGGGCCTTCCTCCTGTCTGTCTGTCTGTCTGTAACTGTGACTGAGGGCCTTCCTCCTGTCTGTCTGTCTGTAACTGTAACTGAGGGCCTTCCTCCTGTCTGTCTGTCTGTCTGTAACTGTGACTGAGGGCCTTCCTCCTGTCTGTCTGTCTGTCTGTCTGTCTGTAACTGTGACACCCCTGTCCTGCTGTCTGTAACTGTGACTGAGGGCCTTCCTCCTGTCTGTTTCTTTTTGTAACTGTGACTGAGGGCCTTCCTCCTGTCTGTCTGTCTGTCTGTAACCCCCCCTGTAACTGTGACTGAGGGCCTTCCTCCTGTCTGTCTGTCTGTCTGTCTGTTGAGCCCTCCTGTCTGTCTGCTGCTGTCTGTCTGTCTGTCTGTAACTGTGACTGAGGGCCTTCCTCCTGTCTGTCTGTCTGTCTGTCTGTAACTGTGACTGAGGGCCTTCCTCCTGTCTGTCTGTCTGTCTGTAACTGTGACTGAGGGCCTTCCTCCTGTCTGTCTGTCTGTAACTGTGACTGAGGGCCTTCCTCCCTCTGTCTGTCTGTCTGTCCTCCCCCCCCTTGCAGCAATCTGTCCTGCTCATCATGGCCTCCGGAGCTTTGTTCCCCAGCATGGTGTCTGGGTCCCGCGGCTCCTCCAGCAAGTACCTGGTGGAGTTTCGGGCCGGCAAGATGACCATGAAGGGCAGCACGGTGACCCCTGACAAGCGCAAAGGTCAGGTCTACATCCAGCAGACCGACGACTCCCTCATCCACTTCTGCTGGAAGGATCGGACGACTGGGAACGTGGATGATGTAGGTGACCCCGTCTGCTTGTAATGTAATGCTGGCCTTGTGTTTAACTTTTTTTATTATTAACCCTTTTTGATGTCTTGACGTAGGATCTGATCATCTTCCCCGACGACTGCGAGTTCAAGCGGGTGAACCAGTGCACCACTGGACGGGTTTATGTGCTGAAGTTCAAAGCCGGCTCCAAGAGACTCTTCTTCTGGATGCAGGTACGCAGCTGGACCGTCTGCTCCACACACGCCTGTAGTCACTTGATTAAAACACTGAACGATAAAAGAGACTGCAATTCAAAAACACATTCAGTCTTTATTCAAACATACATTTAAATCCGAAAATAGTTCCCAACACATTCACTACACTGCTGTGTGAGGAATGTGTTTGTTTCTAAAGTAATACAATTTTAAAAGGTTTTAAAAGCTTTGGGAGGAAGGAATTTCTGGACAGTAAAATAAATACAGAATAAGCATTGACAGTCGATAATCTAACCAACTCTAACTGCATCTTTCCAGTTTATTTTTTAATTTAAATCAACGTGGGAATATTCTCTAAATCTACTAAACAACAACTTAATAAACAGATTCATGTGTACACAGATAAACTAATCCCCAATGAGTGTTAAAAGGGATAAAAACCTCTCGTTGTTCTGTTTTTTTCTGATCTCAGGAGCCAAAGACCGACAAGGATGAGGAGAACTGCCGTAAAGTGAACGAGTATCTCAACAACCCGCCCATGCCTGGCGCTCTTGGTAGCGGCGGCAGTGGAGGACACGATCTGTCAGCTCTGGGAGGTAACAGCCGCTCACAAACCCAGATTGTTTAATGTCTAAGAACCGGAAGTCACCTGTTCTTGTCTCATGTACAGGGGAAGGAGGTCTGCAGAGCCTTCTGGGTAACATGAGCCACAACCAGCTCATGCAGCTCATTGGACCAACTGGACTGGGCGGGATCGGTACGTTCCTTCTTTAAATAAATCCTTAAGGGCTGCAGAGCTGACCCCGAGAGAACTGGCTAATCAAAAGAGCATCTTGGTAAATACAGTTTATTGTCTGTCTCAGGAGAATAATGGATGTTTCTTCTGAATATCAGGTGGTCTCGGGGCACTGGCCGGTCCAGGTTTGGCCAACCTCCTGGGCAGCAGCAGCAGCAGCGTTCCTGCAGCCAGTAACTCCTCCACAAGGTGTCTTAACCCGAGAAACATTTACCTTCTTAAACACTTGTGTCCTGTTGTTTTGCACTTTGTATTTTTGGCCTGGTTGGTTGTTTGTTGTCGTGATTATTTCATGACTGCTGGTAAATTACCAAACAAAGGAGATGTGGCGTTGCTAAGAAACATGGGAGAGTGTCAGTAATCAATAGATTTACCCTTTTATATACACATTTACATAAATCCTGAGCTTGAAGGTTTATTATTGACTTTGGAAATCACTGTCTCTTAGCACACCAGTTACATGCAGTCACATCTGGAGCTGCAACTAACAATTATTTCATTATTTTCTTGATTAATTGATGAATTGAAGGTCCAGCGTGTAACATTAAGGAGAATCTATTCATGGATGTTTTCATTCGTGTATAACTAATAGCTTTATTGATTTACGCTTTATTGATCAGTTAAAGGTCCAGTTTGTAACATTTAGGAGAAATTATTGGCAGAAATGGAATAAAACATTCTTAGGTGTGTTTTCATTAGTGTATAATCACCTGAACATAGGAATCATTGTGTTTTTGTTACCTTAGAATGAGACATTTTTATCAACAGACGCTACAAGTCGCCTTCGATGGAGTCAGCCTTGTTGAACTGCCATGTTTCTACAGTAGCCCAGAAGGGACAAACCAAACACTGGCTGTAGATAGGGCGCAATGTTAAAGTTACTCTCATATAAAACAAACAGAAGCAGGAGATTCTCAGCATATATCAGAGTATATTTTTACATTTCTGCTTAAAAAAACGACTTCAACACTTAAAGTTCACCTCGAAATAACTGACGCAGAAGTAGTTTTGGTAGTTTTAATTTCTGTCTTCTCTCAGTCCGTCCACAGCCGTCACCCCCACCTCTACCTCCACTGCCAGTCGGCTCGGCTCCTCCCAGGTGCCCACCACTCCCATCACTCCCTCCGCCACCTCAGCGGCCTCCCCGACGGCCACCACCCCGTCCACCCCGGCTGTGTCCTCTCTGGCAGCGGGGGCAGCCAACCCCACGCAGCCCATCCAGCTGAGAGACCTGCAGAGCATCCTGGCTACCATGAACGTGCCGGCCAGCGGCCAGGGAGGTGAGGGACCGACCGTAGAGAACGTAGCTCCAGGCCGACTGAAAACTACGCTCCTTAAAAGTCAGAGAAGACAAAAAAGCAAACTAACCACCAGAGGGGAAAATACATAATAAGGCCTAATTAGTGTAATTTCAACTCATTATGCAGCAAATAATTAGTCTTGTGAACGCAACAGTCTCTGTAATACTGTGTAATTTTAACTTAATAAATTACATTCGTTGCAGAAGCAGGAACGCCCTACAAATACCACCGTCTGTCGCCACAGTACATTAGGCACAACTCTCCTTCCTGCTTCAGACACTATTTATCACCCTCACTTCATCTGCTGATTCACATTGAAAACATACTAGAGGATGCTGAAGGTGTAGGAATAGAAATTAAATTAGCTGAGGTGTTATAGATGCTATTAGAGGAGTTAAAGCGCCTATAAAGAGAATTTTTAATTAACAGCTTATCACACAACTAATAAAAGGGGTAGTGAGAATTATCTCTGTAACAAGTTTCAGCTCATTGCTTTTGTTTTATAGCCTCAACTTTACGGTTTTGATTTACTCTCCGGCAGCTGTTTTTTTGTGAAAAAGCTTTGGTTGCTATGGAGATCCTGGTGGGTGCTGTGTTGTTAAAAGGTGGTTGTCGGGGGTGCTGCTAGTGTTTGTGTGTGTCTTAGAGGTGTAACAAAAAGAGAATTAATCGATCGGTGTGTGGATAGACATTTTGATGACGTGAAGTGAATCTTAATTTTTCAAGCAGTAATGTCAAAATATTCTGTAGTTTCAGCTTCTCAAATGTTTTCTTTGTCATATATGATGTTAAACTGAATATGTTTGAGCTTTGGACTGTTGAAAAGGGCTCTGGGAATTATAAAAGTTTATTTTCACAGTTTATAGACAAATAGATTAATTGATAAACATTTCTTTATGATAATAATGAGTTGCAACCTGAGTGTGTCTTTCTCTCACATTTCCTAAAACTAGTTATTTATTTAAAGATCTGTGACTTGAGAACTAAGATTTCCCACTGAAATTGAATGTACCAATGACACTGAACTGCTTAGTCACTCCGACTGTAGGTTAGACAGGTCAGCTAACACAGAAAAATACATAAAAACACAACATTTAAACTCCTGCTCATCGTCTAAAGGCTGAAAGAAAGAACAGAAATATTTAGATTCTGATTATAATGAAATAGTTGTGATTTACAACAGTAGGTTAAACAATGTGGAGGAGATGTTTTTAGCCTAACCAGTCAGCGGTGGTGTCTGTTACCTGCAGTGGACCTCGCCAGCGTCCTGACACCTGAGATCATGGCCCCGATCCTGGCCAACCCAGAGGTGCAGCAGAGGTTGATGCCGTATCTTCCCTCTGGAGAGTCTCTGCCTCAGAGCACAGAGGAGCTCCACAACACGCTCAGCTCGCCTCAGTTTCAGCAGGTAGAGTGTTCGCTGTCAGACGCCCTCCGTGGTTTCCAGTTAGGTCGTAACTCAATGTCGTCTACAATGGGACAAACTGGTGATTTCTTCCTTTAGTTCTGGGAAAGTTTATATTGTGCCGTTTAATACCAGCCTGGTATTGTTTTAGTTATTATTTCTGAGTTACAGACGTATGTAGATGTTGGAAATTTAAGGTCAAACAATAATCTAACAATTGCATCAGATTGTCTTATTGGTAAGCAGTTTTCAAAGTTGTGGACTCGAGTCAGACTTGAGACACAACTTTTATGACTTTAAAAAATATTTGCAACTCGACTCGTTTGCAACACCAATGACTTGGGACTTCACCTGGACTTGAGCCTTTTAACTCGCCCCCCCCCTCCCAAGTCCAAAGATTAAAACGTATGTTATTTAAAAAGTGTGCCCCGAATCAACTAACTTCCCTTTATTTCCTGAATCAACTATTGTTATTAATTCCCGGCAAGTCGACACTTCCTTTCCCAGATTGTTAGAACCAATCTGACAGCGCCGGTTAAAATGCCTGTTGTTAAAATGACATTACATTTGGTGAAGAGCGCATTATGACTTGTTTAGGACTCAAAACTCTGGACTTGAGTGCAAAGACTTCCTTACGACTTCCACAACAACGGCTGGGTCCCACCTCTGGCAGTTTCAGCCTGTACATATGTGATAAATACACAGACCACTCTTTGGCTCATATTTCCAGCTTATGACTGTGTTTGACATTCAACACTTTCCTGTCCTCGGGCACAGACGCAGTGTGTGAAATGAGATACTGTATTCTCCTTTTAGCAGGAGTCTGGTCATTATGAGGGGCTCCCTTTCTGTTGGTATTTATCTACTTGTGGTCTTTGGTATTTACTGTCTCTCTGCAGGCTATGAGCATGTTCAGCAGCGCTCTGGCGTCCGGGCAGTTGGGTCCTCTAATGAACCAGTTTGGCTTGCCTGCAGAGGCTGTGGATGCGGCTAACAAAGGAGGTCAGTGTTTTGCCCACATCGAGCGGAGACACTGTAACTGTTTGTTTCACTGCTCAATCAAATGTTTGTGTTATAATTCACCGAGAACACTGGGTAACACTTTTGTAATACGGGTACAATTTATATACTTAAATAATGCTTAACTAATGCGTGGCTCATGATTTAATGAAGGATGAATTATTAATTCTTGTTGCTCACCATTTAATAATAAATGATCAAGTCACTATGACTTTTTAGACTTAATAGATTATCAGTTAAGAAATGTTCATTCACAGTTGCTTCATACATTTATTGATATGAAACCAAATTAGCTGGATTGCAGTTACATAAATTTTTTCTCAGCCTCTCTGGTTTAAAAATAACTTAATATTTTTAAATCTGTCTGATCGTTGTCCTCTAATTTGTCTATTATGTTGTAAACGTGTCAAAAATATTTCTTGTTTTTTTAATATTTGAATATTCATTCTGAGAAATTTTAAGTTCTGGCTGCATTTGTTTTTGACATTTTATGTTTTTAAAAAAACAAGCTTGGGTGCGATAATCCCTCTATATACAGGGCTGATATCTTAAATAATTAATGAATCATTTAAATTAAGAAACTAATTTACTGAATAATTGATAATGAAACTAATTTCCTGACCTTTTCACCACTGCAGATGTGGAAGCTTTTGCCAAAGCCATGGAAACTGAGACCAAGTCAGACCAGGACGGAGACTCCAAAGACAAGAAGGACGACGACGAAGACATGAGTTTGGACTAAGAACTCTTTAACGTTATTATTTAATGTATTTATTTAGCTGCTTCCTCTGTTTTGTAACTATTACACAGTAAGGTTAAAGATTATGGTTAATTATAGTAGAAACTGTCACTAAGACCCTCCCTTTGCTGATAATGCTGAGTTCATCCTCCAGCAGGGTGTTGAATTAATATCTACTGATTTATCTGAATGAACATGTATTCTACCTTCACTTCAGCTACGAGTCTGTTGTCCAAACACAAGGGAACAGTAAAGTGATGAGAAACACAACTGTTTTATGAACAATCCCTTCGCTTGGTTGTAAACTTTTAGTACCTGTTCCGCCCCGAGGAGACAAAAACAGCTTCACACACACACACACACACACACACTATAAATTATTGATTGGACTTTGAAAAGAAAACACTCACAAAGACTTTTCAGTGTCTGAAAATATATTTCAAAAACATTCATTTTACAGTATGAAAACAATGAATATTCACGCATTTGACACCGACCATACAAGTAGAACATTTTCTGCGGTTACACACATTGTTTGGACGTTTATTGTAATACATTTTTCACCACTGCAGACACAGACTGAATCACCATCATGTCCATTATCTTCCCCAGACAAGAACAACCTCAACATTTTAAAAAGATTCTCTACAGCAGCAAGACGTACAAAATGTCAAACGCTAAATATCACACATGATTAGATGGTTAACCGTTTCACCGCCACTGCATTTTTAGGCACTTTTTTTTTTCTTCTTCTTCCATACTTGTACACGTAATGGCCTCCAAATCAGAAGAGTTACTACACAATGAGTGCTGCAGTCAGATTAATACCGTCTAGCACTCGTAGAAGCAACTCAACATAACATCTGTTCACATACTTAAAAAGAGTCACAATGGTTGGATATCTTGTTCTGTTGAAGCACTACAATCAGTTCACCTTCCATTGACCTATAATGGAGCAAAGGTGATTTTAGTGATAGAGCTACAGTAACAACTTTTAAACTTCTCTTTGGGTTAGAGTTTCTGAGCCATTCAAAAGATATGAGAAAGTAAAATTCCTGAGAACTGAAAAGTACGACAACAACTAGCCAGACTATTGAGGAATAAATTCCAGTGCATTTTACCAAAAAAAAAAAACAACATATCCCTGGGTAACGACATGAAACAACAATTTACTTAAATGTGACACCACAGTGGTTATACTGTATATCAGTCTGAACACAGAGCTGCCACAAGAGTGTGAATTTATATTTTCTTTCTATTCAAGAACAATATGTGACGTATAAATATTGAATTAACATAAATTAAAAGGCCACTTCCTCCTGTAATAACAGACTACAACTAAAAGAATCACCCACAATCTACAGTATCATGTTTCAGGTTAATGGCTAAAAATGCTGCAATGTCACAGTGGATTTAAAAAGGCATTTACAAAAAAATCAACAGCATGGTTCTTTATATTTTATAATAAATACTATACAGACGGTGTATAGTAATGAGAAAAAGGTGCAGGAGAAGAGTTTTTTCCACAAACAAAACATCACAGTGTTACATTTCATTTAAATAGGAGGTGAAAAATAAACAGGACATACCGAAAAAAGGGTCACGAGACACCAAAATAAAAGCACAATTAACGTGCTCATTGAACATCTCTAACGTAGAGCTCATCACTGGATCGACATCAGAACGTCACACGTACAAACGCTTAAAAAGACATTCAGGGAGACACATACATGCCAACGAGTGTAAACTAGTTATTCATCATATACAGTTGGTGACTCGAGTCACGACTGACAGGAAATAAATAGTACCAGAATCATCTGTTTCAAACACCACAGCTTATTTACTGGCACACGCACACACACACACACACACACACACACACCGCACACGCACACGCACACGCACGCACACACGCTGATGTTATTAATGAAAACGCCGGAGTGTCAGACATCACCGCATCCAGTCTTAACCCTGCTGCACCAGCCGGCGGTAGTGCGGCATGACCTTGCTCTCGGGGAGGTAAAGTCCCATCTCCAAGGCAACCAGCACCGGGAACTCCAGAGGAATCAACTCTCGTCTGTTTATACGAAAACGCTCCTCCAGCTTCTGCTCGTCCACAGGGGGAGAAAAACAAGAGGGGAGGGTTTTAAGGAACACGTGATGTGGTTAGAGTCTAAAAATGTGGGTTTCACTCTGTTTCTTGTCTATTGTTTATTACTCATACTTCTTTTAGAAATGTTTTGTCAAATAAACGTTAG
Source organism: Dicentrarchus labrax (assembly GCF_905237075.1). Classification (NCBI taxonomy): domain Eukaryota; kingdom Metazoa; phylum Chordata; class Actinopteri; family Moronidae; genus Dicentrarchus; species Dicentrarchus labrax. The sequence continues at coordinate 7,165,385 of NW_026136715.1, read as the reverse complement.
AATAGTTTTTGTGGTAAACGGACAATTTTAAATTGTAATTTTCTCTAGGAGGGGGGATCAAACGGAAGAATTATAGATTAATTTACACTTTTCTAACTGTAGACGAGTCCTCTGCCGCTAAATGAAGGTAAACTAACTCATGTAAAAGATATAATACATAAGATTTTAATGAAATATTTTTCATTAAAATCCATTTTTTACATTGTTATTATCGCTCTATATAATAGTTTAAATTGTTAGTGGCAGAGTCGGCCATTCGTACGTGTTTAAAATTGCCTTAAAGGACCAGTGTGTGGGATTTCATGGCATCCATCGGTGAGATTACAACTAACTGAACACGACCTGGGAATGTAAACGGGCTCTGAAGTGTGTAGGAGAAACTACGGTGGCCTCACAACTCATGAAAGAGCCGACCTACAGCCAGTGTTTGGTTTGTCGAGTTTGGGCTACCATAGAAACACGGCGGTATGGAGGCTGCCGTAGTTAAACCACCATGTTTGTACAGTAGCCCAGAACATGCAAAACAAACACTGGCTGTAGATACGGGACTTAAATGATTATAAATAATAAATAACTTAAATAATAAATAATAAAAAAACAGTTCCCTACAGTGTACATACAATATATAATCAATGTTTAATGGGAACATTGTTAAATTGTGTGATTAAATGTTCAGTTTAGGAGCTGCAGTCAGAGTCCAGTATGATGGAGATTCTTCAACATTAACCACTTTAAATAACTGAGCTTTTATCAATGGAGCCTTTACCTGCATTGTATTAGAAGACCATGTTTCCTGTTTCTTATCACAATAATATGGGGTGTGGCAGAATAATGTTTGGTAAATAACACTGCGGTAGTCACTACGTGTGTTACAGGTTTTTCCACTCTCTTATTAGCTGGAAGAGGGTTGTTTTATGTTTCTGTGGAAACTCACATCAATGAGCTGTTTGACTTCTGGCTTCCTCAGATCACTGCTGATCTTTGCAGCCAGCAGCACGCACGCTGCTGCCACCAGCTTCCTGTTCTGCTTGTTGAGGCGACCTTGCAGCACGAGCTTCTCAAAGTAAACAAAAGCCATCGCTGTGGTGACCGGCTGCAGACCGAACTCCTCGCTCACGGCCCGCATATCCCTCTTCAGGCTAGTGGAGAGGAGGAAGCACAGTTACTGATCAGTTTTCTGAGAGAGAGTGCGAATGTGTGCACTGTGAGGAAGATTTAAAAACCACAAAGAGCACAACGACCTTCAAGAGGCTCTCGGAGGAGAATTTGAATATCCAAGGGGCAATGTAATTAATATATCTACCTTCTTATCTTGCTCAGAGTCAGCTTGATGTGAGGAAACTTCTCCTTGAAAGTCTCATTCATGTCTTTCTTCAGGTCTGATGGTTTCACATACTCAATAACAGTCGTCTGCAGAGATGAAGAACAAACCAGAACGTCAGAGCAGAAGTGGCTTCGTGCCAGCATGAATCATAGCTACAATAAAGCTTTACAGCTTTGCTTATAAACTGTCTTTGTAAGGCTCGTTTCTCATGCTAGAGGTTTCAGTCATGTGACATGATCTACTCAGCAGCAATAAAATCATGTGAGTGGGACAGAATGGATGTATTTTATTCTGAAGATGGAAACTGCTTCATTTTACAAGCTATATCACAACAATTTACAAGTCAAACTAAACTGGCCCTTATTTCTGAAACAAATAAAGACAGTCCGTATGTGCACTAAAGAAACCAGCGTGGATTTCTTATTTTAACTGTAGTAAAACAGAAAACACTGCATCCATCCTGGCTTCTTTCTTCTTTTTTGGTGTTAATGTGCAGTGAGAGGAAAGACGTAGAGAGCAGAGATTTCCCTCACAGCACCAAAGTGTCTGAACAGTTAAATGTTGAGCAGTGGAAACAGACTTCTGGAGGCTACTTTGTGTTAGCTCTGGGTTTCTGTTTGGTTTGTCTGTTCTGGGCTAATGTAGAAACAGCCTTAATGGAATAGGACCCGCTCCCTCTATAGATATAAACGGCTCATTCTAAAGTAACAAAAAGCACGTGTATGTGAAAACACACCTATAAATATGAATATATATTCCATTTCTGCCAATAGATCCTCCTAAATGTTACACTGGACCTTTAAGACTTTAAGGCCACAGTAAGAACACAACTTAATACCTGTTCATACTGTGAAATACAGAAAAATTCACCTGGCTGTGATAGTAATAGATAGTATTGTGTGAACTGGTTTAGCAAGAGCTTGAATGTATCGGATGTTCAATTGTATGCAACAGTCCCCACCCTGGCTTTAAGGAAACTGAATTAAAGGATTTTTTTCAAGACCTGCAGATTCAGTATAGTTTCGGTTTTAGTCGAACATGCTCCATGTAATTTTCTCTCCTTACACACATACTTGTATACAGCTGATTAGAAACGTGGTTACCCATTTACATGGCAGAGAAACTGGCACTCACCAGTAGAAAACAAGTGACTATAAACCCCTAAACCAAAGTACAACAGTGTTCTCCTTTACATGTTTAATAAATCAGCGTAGTGGAACAAACTCTCACCACATATGATGCAAATATCAGAACCCTCTTGTGTTTCCCACAGGGCCACTGAGGGTCGCTGAGCAGGTTAGGATCGTACTCCGTCACCTCCTCTACACCTGAAACACACAAAAAGAAAAAAATATAACAGAGCGTGTAATAAAATCTGGGTTTGGTTGAACAGTGGAGAAGTGAACGAGTTGTCTGTTGTTTTTTTGGCGTCATACATGGTTCCTGCGGCACACTGTTGTTCAGACGAGCAGGGGTGAAGTTCCTCTGCCCGTTGCCACGGAAACGTGACTGAGGGGTCTGAGCTGTGCAGTTCTCTGGCACGCCGCCGCTCTTCTGTCTCACCAAGGCATTGGTCGGGTAAAGGAACTGAGCGTAGGACACCGTCTGTGGAGGACAAATCAAGCGGCTTTATCTGAGTAACGGGAGTGTATTTCTGTTTCTTGTCGTAGCGCCGTATGAAAGAGTGACATTTACCTTTCCGTAGGATCCCAGCTCCACGCCCTCCAGGCAAGGAAGCAGGTCAACAGCCACCACAGAAGACAGCCTTTGTCTCTGAGCCTCCAGCTTAGGATCACTGTTCAGAAAGAGTCGCATTTATGTCATTTTCACCACACGAGGCACACACACACACAAATACGCTGCCCTTTGCTGAGAATGATGATGATGATGATGATGATATGGATCAGACAGGATGAAAACATAAAAGCGAGGGGTGGGTGCTCTCTGCTTGGGGGGGTTGGTGCTTTCTTTGTACCTGAGGTGAGCACTCTCTCCATAGGGCAGCACTGAGAAAGCAGCATATAGCGACCGCTTGGCACAAATCAGCACGATCCTGCGGGACACAGCAAGTACAGGCAGACAGAACAGATGGTGTGTCAGTCTACAAGCAACAACTACAGTTACTGCTACTCAACAGCTACTGTACACACGATATTCATCAGTGCTGGAGCTTCAGTGACAGCGAAATCAGTCACAGGGCCACTTCTCTGTTGATCTACATCGCTACTGGAGCCAAACAGCTATCAACAACAATCTCAAGCTCAAAGCAGGAGGGTGAAACCTGAGAGCCTCTGGTGCATCGCCGTAACATTCGAGTCACAGAGATAAGCAGAGTTTAAATGATTAGGCGGTCAACAGAAAATTAACTGGCAACTATTTTGATAGAAGTATTTAAGTGGAAATACCAAAAACTGACTGGCTACAGCCTCTGTTCTGCCTCCAAAATGTCAATTTTGTCTGGTTTTCTCTATAATAATGAACTGAATGTCTTCAAGTTCTGGACTGCTGACAAAACAACACCAAGCAATTAATTGAATAATTGAGAAAATAACCATATTTTCTTTATCAAACTACAGAACCCCCCCCTTTTTTATGTCTGTGGTAAATACTGCGCAAAACAATGCATACTTCCGCTCTTGTGCAGTGAAACTCTTTGCGTTTTGATCCCACAATTGATATCACAATTTATTTTTTTCCTCTCAGAGATTTTAATCTTCACATACTTGAATCGCAGATTTAAAAAAAAAGCCCAGCATGTAGTTGCAACTCACCAGCGTAGAAACTAAGGTGGCTGCAAAATGCACGAAAAACTTGAGCTAACTATCTAGAGCCAGTTTTTCTTTTTGTCTGTTCTGGGCTACTGTAGTAAAACATGGCGGTTCAACATGGCAGCCTCCACTGAAGGTGACCCACCTCGTTCTAAGGTAACGAAAAAATAACAATCCCTATTTACCTCCAAATATTATATTCTAATGCCAACAGGTGTTACGCACTGAACCTATAACGGTCTCATAATGTATCTTTATAGTCCTACAATTAGTAGTTTGGTCGGTAAAACATCAGAAAATATTAAAACGGAGCTCAAAGTGATGTTTTAAAATCTCTTATGTTGTTAAAGATATTCAGTTTACTATAATATAACACTGGAAAGAGGCAATTATTCACATTGGAGAAACTGGAAAATACTATTGACTATTAAATAGTTGTTAAAAGTAAGTTTCTGTAGTCTTGGAGGAACAGCGGTACTGGTTGTAAAAGTTTGTGAAGTCGTGTGTTGTTTTCTAGAAAGATCGATTGGTTATCGCTGTGACTCTTAACACACGAGAGGCACAAACCAGAGGACATAACGCAATAAATAATTAAGGACCTATTGTTCTGAGGACAGTGTGGACAAACCACTCACAGTCTGGTTAACGGCACCACCATCACTGAACACAACAGGGCTTTTGGCAAACTAGGAACACACACACACACACACGCACACACGCGCACACACGCGCGCACAGCGCACACAGCCACACAAGCACACACACGCACACACACACACACACACACACACACACACACACACACACACACACACACACACACACACACACACACACACACACACACACACACACACACACACACACACACACACACACACACACACACACACACACACACACACACACACACACACACACACACACACACAGGGTTCAGCTATTTACAAAACACCAATCAATAACATACAGTCAGCAGTCTCTGGGAAAGACATCAAATCTCTTACAGGGGGACAATACCGCGACAGAAATCTACCTCTGTTAATTACTGTTAGTTATATAACCTAGATATTTCTGCTGCAGCTCAGTAAGTAACATGCACTGAGGACTGTGGGGCAGTCTGGGATTGCTACATCACTAACTCACACACACACACATATAGCAGCAGAAAACACATGACACATCATCATGTATGTGGATATGAAATGTCGGTAAAGTGAAATGTAAAAAAAAAAAAAAGGGAGTCAAAAACAAAAACACATAGTTTGATTAGTGGGAAGAGAAACACTACATGACGGCGTCTTCCTGTAGACAGAGTAGGAAATAAACCCAAACAAATAGATCACCACACTCTTGTTTGCTAACCAACCAGCTGAACAGACAGTCAGCAGTGAATCGTCAGTCGTGTCTTTCTTTAGGGTTAACTTACTGTTGGTGCAATAGGGTTTTATATTTCCACACTGCACCTCTTTTGGCTTTTGCAAAGCCTCCAAGGGTGATTAAATTCACTGTAGCACTCACCACGCAGCAGCTGTGCTGCTGTTATTTCTCTGCAGTCCAAACTAAGTCTCTCTCTGCCAGAGTTAAGCTGCTTATTACAATAGTAGCGGGAGAAGTATAACAGTGCTTGTGAGTTAAAGGCCTCCTTCAGAGTCCAAAATAAAACAGCCTTTGTTGTTTGTTTGTTTTACGTTCCTCTGACAGGAATTATTCATAAGTTAATCTGTTGCATGTATTATGTAAATGTATTTGTGTATGTAAATGTGTTTTTGGAGACTGACCTACATCCCCTGGTATCATACTGCCTCATACTCTTTATGAAGTGGACTTTCTTTGGCACCTTGGGTCCAGGAGATCCAGAGACATTCCTCAACCTGGGAAGAGATAAAAAAAAAAAAAAAAAAAGAAAATGCCAGTATAACATCAGCCAAACAAAGAGCCTTCTCATGACCTGGCTCGCTCTGTAATCTGGACTCTTTCTCTCTTTAAATCTCTTTACATCAGAGGTTTGGTAGTAAAAAGCAAAGTAGAGGGTCAAATCCAACCCTACTTATACAGAAGGGACAAGATTTATATGGTATTTATTCACAAATCGGACAACTGATACAAGAGTTATGTCTCATTTTAAAGCAGGCACTGTGATTTATATCCAATAATAATAATAATATTGGCCAACAAGCAACAGTGTATATTATTAATACTATCAGATAATATTGTGATGAATAATATAGATTTTTTTAAATCTACACATCCATTACCAGTTATTAATATCCATATTTTAAAGGTTAAAAAGGTGAAACCACAGAAAATACTGGAACATTATTAACATGAGAATGAAGGTGAATTCTTGTGATACCTGCTGGTTTCATTTTATGCGGAAGTCAGCAGCCTGTGGTTTAAAGGCCCACGGTTGAGACACCGACCACTAACATGCTCACCTCGGTCGTGAATCCACAGAATTACCGGCCGGGACCGGGCTCAGTGCGGCGGGCGTTGACCTGACACGGGAGCAGGGCTGGTGTCCGGTGGGCACCGGGGACATGGGGGTGTCCGGGGTTAGCGTCTCGGCCGCACTGACACCCTCCAAAAATACCTCGTTGGCACCCACGGCACTTGCCCCGGCAAGTCCTGGAGACATTACCAAAGAAAGTCGGGTGGGACTGACCACCCCTGGAACACTGGAGGACGAGCCGCTGCCCCCCGCCGCGGGCTCTGTCACCTCGGCGACCGGTCCTTGGCAGTCCGCCGGTAGGGGCACGACCGCGGCGCCTTCTCGGTCCCTGAGTCGCTGCTCTTCGGCGGGTTTTTGGTCGGTATTTCCATCGCTAAGCTGACACTGGGGCCGACCGTCGAGTGAGATATTATTGAGGAACAACAGAGCCGCTTGTCTCCTTTTTGAATCCTTCGCTTTCCGCCGGTGTTCTCGGTGAATCTTCGCCGGTTTACTGTTGCTGCCGTTGGACTGCAGACCGCAGACAGCGGTCGCCATTCTAGTTTGAAATGTGGCCGTTGGACGCAGAAGCAACGAGTGACTGGTACTAGTGCGTTAGCCCCGCCCTTCTACACGCTGATTGGCTGTAGGGTAATTAAGCGAACTAAACCGTGGAAATGCTCGCAGGTGATTGGATGAGAGACATATTATGCAAAAAATATTCTCGTTGCTCGTAGCTGATTGGGTGGAGTATAATAGTGGGAGGGGCACTGGAGACAAAGGAAATATTCACCAAATTCACAAATTCAATTAAAAAAAAGCTGATTTTATCTCTAAATTCTTCCAAATTCAAAAAAAGGGTCTAAAAGCTGAATATAGGTTATGAGGGAATTAGCAGTAACTAATAGTGTTATTGATTTACGCTGTATTGATCAGTTAAAGGTCCAGTGTGTAACATTTAGGACAAACTATTGGAAGAAACTGGATATAATATTCATAGGTATGTTTTCATTAGTGTATAATCACCTGGATATAGGAATGCAGCGGGTCCCCTTCCATGGAGTCTGCCACTGACTGTAGATGGGGCCTTTTGCATTTTTAGCTCGTTTCCCAGCCGCTATAGTTTTGGGTTGTCAGGTTGTGAACAATCCCTTTGGTCGGTGTTTATACTTTCTTTTTGGTAATAATGTAGTTATAAGTTTTGTTAATATCTATTCATAAATGCTAATTTCTCAGTTTACAATAAACCATCAAGTGTTTGTTGTTTGTGTTCATAAGCAATGTAAGTCAGTAAATAAAGTCTGTGTCTGACGACCTGGGAATGATAACGAGCTGTAAAGTGTGTGGAAGAAACTACGGTGGCCAGGAACAGCCAATGTTAGTCTGTTCTGGGCTCCTGTAGAAACAAGGCGGACTCCATGGAAGGTGACCGGCTGCGTCTGTATCTGTATATTCAGGTGATTACACACTAATGAAAACGTTATATTCTATTTCTGCCTGTAGATCGTCCTAAATGTTGCACACTGGACCTTTAAGAAAAGAGTCACACAGGTCTGTGGTATCCAAAATGTTGGCACCAGCTATCTATTTAGCATTTGTTAGTGGACTGTGAAACTCGGTTGCTTGTTCTCTCATTTCTCTGCAGCAGTAGGAGTTAATGGGACCGATTTAGATTTTGGTTTTACACCCCACTGACTTGCAAACATGAAGCTCGAGTCTTTTTTTTTCTCCTCCAAGACAGAAACTGAAGCGTGAAAGTTTTTCCATCCCCACAGAGGAAGCGACCAATAGACGGAAATCCTGAGCGTCCCTTCCTTCACAGCTCGGAATAATTACAACGATAACAGCGAGCCAAAGAGTGTGTTTTTAATAGGTTCATCTGTTGAGAGGTCACGACCTCGGTTGGATATACAGCAGTTGGTTGTGACAAGTTCAGTGCCGCTAATCCACTGATCCACTGTAACACAGAGATTGGATTTAGTCTCAATCCAATCAGAACACTCCTCAGAAGGATCTATCTATCTATCTATCTATCTATCTATCTATCTATCTATCTATCTATCTATCTGTCTGTCTGTCTGTCTGTCTGTCTGTCTGTCTGTCTGTCTGTCTGTCTGTCTATCTATCTGTCTGTCTGTCTGTCTGTCTGTCTGTCTGTTTATCTATCTATCTAACTCTGTCTGTCTGTCTGTCTGTCTGTCTGTCTGTCTGTTTATCTATCTATCTAACTCTGTCTGTCTGTCTGTCTGTCTGTCTGTCTGTTTATCTATCTATCTAACTCTGTCTGTCTGTCTATCTATCTGTCTGTCTGTCTGTTTATCTATCTATCTAACTCTGTCTGTCTGTCTGTCTGTCTGTCTGTCTGTCTGTCTATCTATCTATCTATCTATCTATCTGTCTGTCTGTCTGTCTGTCTGTCTGTCTGTCTGTCTGTCTGTTTATCTATCTATCTAACTCTGTCTGTCTGTCTGTCTGTCTGTCTGTTTATCTATCTATCTAACTCTGTCTGTCTGTCTATCTATCTGTCTGTCTGTCTGTTTATCTATCTATCTAACTCTGTCTGTCTGTCTGTCTGTCTGTCTATCTATCTATCTATCTATCTGTCTGTCTGTCTGTCTGTCTGTCTGTCTGTCTGTCTGTTTATCTATCTATCTAACTCTGTCTGTCTGTCTGTCTGTCTGTCTGTCTGTTTATCTATCTATCTAACTCTGTCTGTCTGTCTATCTATCTGTCTGTCTGTCTGTTTATCTATCTATCTAACTCTGTCTGTCTGTCTGTCTGTCTGTTTATCTATCTATCTAACTCTGTCTGTCTGTCTGTCTGTCTGTCTGTCTATCTATCTATCTATCTATCTCTCCTGTACAGAAAGGCACAAACAGCATAAGTCAGGTAAACACATTGCTCTTTATTTTAGCAACAACAACAAAATGAAATTGTCTTCACCTTCTTGTTCTTTTTTTTTTCTTGCTCTGAACAGCAACAGTCTGGCATGACCAGTTTAAGGCTTTTTGATTCTAGCTTTGTGTTTGAGGTACAGCCTCGCCCAACTCCTGCCATAACACGCCCATTTTATGGTACACCATGTGGTTTTTAGGTGATGGATTTAGCACCATAGTAGAAGCCCCCTCTGGCTTTGTTACTGTAACGAGGGGTGGAGGTGGTAAAGGTGCTCTGTGGGCCATTTGTTCATTTCAGTGTCATCTGGGAAAAATGAGCTGACTGGACAGTGTTTACAACAAAACTGTCATATCTCAGTGACACAATTTCAAATTAACTTAAATGCACATGGCAAGACTCCTTCCTCCTCCCCTTTCCCCCACATACACACACACCCATACACATGCTGGTATGTGAGCTCACACACACACACACACACACACACACACACACACACACACACACACACACACACAGGTTCAGAAATGTTCCCTCTTGTGACTATTCAATAGAAAAACAACCCTGATAAAAGAAAGTACAGTAACGCTTTAATTTACAAGTCCGATAATTCTTAATATTATTCAAAGGAAGCTACCTGGAGATAACTTATATAATTTAGCATTAATTATAACTAGGAAACAGACTGTTTAATTGGCAAACTACCAAGTAATCAGTTCCAATTAAAAGCTAAGCTAGTGTAACCTCCTTTAGTCAGTGTATATGCAAAGAGGCGAGTTTGAAATTCAACATATAAGAAGAATAAAATTAGTGTGTTTAAATACTGTCAAGGAAATACATGAAATTTTCTCTATTTTCCCTAAAATTTATATCAAAAGTCAAACAGACCTGTAAAATAAAGTGTTACCAAAAGTACCACATGCCTGTACCATCAATAATATCAAAGCTATTCTCTTAGGAGTCTGGAGCAATTTTTTCTTTTTTTTCCTTTTTACATTTTGAGACAATAAAATATGGATACAGTACAATTACAGACAGTGCTGTCCCTCTGTAACGTCCCCTTCATACTACAGTTTAATTTACATGGAAATGAATGTCTGCCCTGCTTCCTCCGTTGTGTAAGTTGGATGCAGTATGAAAATACAGCTGTCCTACCAGTAGAATTCCTCCTGTAAATGTAAATGTAAATTATAACGTAGTTATTTGTTCGGTACGTACACATTCTGAATGAAGGTGCATCCTGTTATAATAATGATGGCGTGTCCCCAAAAACAACGGATTGCTTGTAAACACACACAAATCTCTTTTTTTGTTCTAGCTTACCTTAAAAAAAAAAAAAAGAAATATAGTACCACAGGAATGTTGTAAATCCCACCAACAGCATGAAAATGCTCAAAGCCTCGTCACAAATAATCACATTTTCAAACTGTTTTTTACATTCAACTCAAATGTTGCTTTTGAACCGCCCTTCAGATTTGCAGCAGCATTCTCAGAGACTCCTTCAACATGAGTGAAAAGCTATGGGAAAATCATGACCATGATTATCAGTGCCTATATTGTATTTATTGTAGATTGTGTTTTAAATTATGGGTGAGAGTTTACCATCTCTTTCTCTGAGTTCTAGCTGCCATAAATAATCATGCATGTTGAAGGCTCGTCTCTGTTGTCGACCGCCTTGAGAGGATGTGCTGAAGCACCTTCGCTGAGGAGGACTTTCTGCCTCTTATTGATAATCGTACAGCTCCACTTCTACCTGTGCTTCTCTCTAAGCTCACTGGACAGCGAGCGTCGCTGCTAATGTCGACTTGCTTCCTGTACCACATCCTGACCTGAGAAATGATACAGAAACCGAATATATGCACCATCATCATTAGACCACATCACAGCACTTTGCCTTTAGTAAAAAATACCACACTCCCTTTGTGGCCCCCTTTTCTTCTCCTGTTTGTCTCCGCTGCCTGACAGTACTGAGAGCATTCAAGTAGGCGTGGAGCGGAAACAGACTGCTCTGTGAGAGTCATCCACCTGCCATTTTATTTAAGGCCGGATGTCCACACAGTGGTGAGCTGAGTCACAGCACCTTCAGCACATCACACGGTGGTCTCGTACTCCATCACTTCTTTGGGTGTGCCCAGACAGCGGTACTGAATCCTTGGCGTGACCGGGGCAGCGCTTTCAAGCACCAGGATGGTTTTACGCAGCCGGCGGTCGATGAAGTGAGCGTCCCATGCCGGGTACTTCTTCCTGGGCAGGTCTATTCGGATGACAGGCCCCTCTGTCCTGGGTGTGAGGTGGGTCACCGGGGCCTGAGCTCCCCGAGGTGGTCGTACCTGAAACACGTCTCCGTCTATCCCAGGCCCCTGCTCTCTGTCGGAGCCTTTAGTTCTCTGGAGGGTCCTGGGGGGGCTGCTCACCACGTCAGGGGGGAGGCTGGAAGCTGGGGAGGCCAGCAACTCCACGGGCACCTCCTTCTCCACAATATAGCCCCACCCAGAGACTGGGCCGTCGGGGTGCAGCAGACAGTAATACACAAACATGAAGAAGGTGCCCAGGGCGTAGCTGCTGGCCACCACGCACACCATAATGACGGCGTAGAAGTCTGAGGTACGAGGGCTGCGGTACAGGTACCAGGCAGTGGTGAGCGCCACATTCTCCACGAACACCGTCAGGCTGTAGATGAGCATCCTGCAGCGAGTGCGCCCCTCTCTCACGCTGAACCAGCAGAAAACATACACAATACCCACCATCATGTTGTAGATGATCTCCTCCCATTTGGACATGCAGAAGTCCGTTTCGCCTTGAATTATCCAAAACGTCATGATGCACCAGTGGGCCACGATGAAGATGCCAAAGTAGAGCTGGAACACGGAGGCGAAGAGGGCGAAGGCCAGAGTGCGGGCCCCGATGGTGAACAGGTGCCACAGGATCTGAACTATGACGGCCTTGTAGGTCATGGGTAGCTTATCATCTCGGGAGTCCCTCAGAACCTTCTGATAGGAGGCGATCATCCAGGCGAGGGATATCAGCGAGGCAGAAGCTGAAAGCCCTGAGGAGAGAGAGGAGGAGCGAGAGGAGGAGCGAGAGGAGGAGAGAGAGGAGAAGAGAGATTGAGCAACAGAAGTTAGACAGGGATGGAAATGGCTCTAGGGTTGCTGTTTCACCGTTTATCACAGCAAGAATAAACAGTTCCCTGCTCTGCGGGGGACTGATTGATGCGAACCCAAGTGACTCATCATGCACAGTGTGGGCCGCAGACGTGTGATTGAGTGATTTGGTGACTGGTCATTTCTTTGGGCACACTCACCCTGAAGGGGCAACACCTGACTGGCCTGGATCATGATGCTGAGCTGCAGCACCAGCTGGGGGGCGCTCTTCAGGAAGGACTCCAGCAGACGCAGCATGCTGATATCCGCGCTCTCAAACATCATGCGCCAGTAGTAGTGACGGCGCTCTGGATCTCTGTGCCAGCGGCTCTGCACGCCCAAATACAGGGCGTGGACGTACCTGTGCATCAGAGGCAAGACACAATTCAGACAGATTCATCGGTGCATTAAGTTTAGTGGAGATTGAACAGAATTTGAGGGCTTAATACTGTGCTTCAAAAACTTTTGGACATCAAACACAGACTCTCAGAAGTCATAACTCATTATTCCAAACTCTGGGAGCTGTCAGTAGTTCTTGCCAAAAAGCTGGTTGCTTGCTCCTCCAGGATTTAGATTAGACTGAAACTGAACTAAGCAGCTCTGTGGTTTTTAATTTTAGTACAGGCATCGGAGGGGATGAATGTAGAGCTTGTCTGCAATCTCTTTCGCAATAAAATCAGTCACAAGGGCTGCAGGAAACGCAAACTATGAGCGAAAAGACATCCAAATAAATGCTCTCAATCCAATCTTCACATTGAAGGTTAGGGAGGAAGAAGAAAAAAGAGCTCGCTATAAATCCCTTGTTGAACTCCTGAGCTTTACTGACATGTAGTCCCCACCCCCCTCCGCCTCAACCTCCATTTGAACTTGTTCCATAATGACCTTGTAAAACCAACACACATCATTTTGTTGACACGTGAACTGTGCAAACATATTCCCGCACTAATGTGTTGACACGTGACACCTATCTGCAAATATGCAATGTGCAAATGATTACCTTTTATCATCTCAGAGCACCTAACGGTTTAAAAGAAATACTGGTGGCTGCCTCAGAGGACTGGAGCTATAAATGTCTCAGTAATGGCCTCGGGGAGAAGGGTCAGAAGAGCCCTATGTCAACAAGCCCAGTGAACCACAGGAGAGTTTGTGTAACCCTTTTTTTATGTTCTGCTTTCTGCTACACAAAGTGTGCCTTGGGATGTAACACAGAGAGAAAATAGAGCATACGTGCAGTAATGAGGGTCAAAGACTCAGCCACACACACACACAGTATCATTGTGTGCACTGTGTCTGTAACACAACCCCATATCCCATCTCTTGTGCGCTGACATTTAATTCTGGTAGCCGGCCCCAAATTGATCCCCGGGTTCACCTGACTGACTGTGTATCAGTGACGGATCATTTCCGAGTTAACAGCCGAGGGTGAAACATACACACACACACACACACACACACACACACACACACACACACACAAACACACACAGTGCTAATCCTCTTAATGTGCAGACACTCTGGTCTGAGAGCAGCAGCGATGAACGGAGCACCACACCACAGCTTTTAATGGCATTACCGGTAATTCTGTGCCGCCACGACGTTTTAATGTGCTCCTGGACACACTCACACAAAGAAGCCTGAAAAGTCTCCAGGAGGAAATAAGGAATCAATATATATTACCCAACAGGCTGTCTAAAGAGGCCGGAAGAGAGAGACCACAGAGACAGACACAGGCTTCCAGATGAATCAAACAGCTGATTTGTCATCATTTCTCTCTATCTATATATATTTCTACATTTCCAGCGTGTCTATACAAATACAGCTTGTCTTTTGAATATCATCACGTTTCGTCTAACCCTCCCTCCCACCACAGTTCAGCTGAATGCCTCCCCCTCTGACTGGCAGCAGTTCAAGCCTGTCAAAACAGAGCACCGGAGGCTTGAGCACTGCCTCACCACCGCTGACTGAGTAGCTGACCTACAGACCTACTACCATCCAAGTGAGAGTAATGCCAAGAGTGTACACTGGTTTGTTTTTTTTAAAGTCTCAGAGCACATCCCTGTTAATTAAACATGTTTGTGCTCAGCTGAGAAGGAAGAGACTTAGAATCTGAAGCCTGCTGGGAGGTTTTTTGAGAATATGGATTTTACAAAAATAAAGAGAAGCAGCCTCAAGATAAGAACTGAAAATACACTAGACAAGTGGGAAGGGAGGCGGGTGCACGTATAGCTGCAAATAGGAAGCAACTCTCATGACATTTATGACTATTTTCTTCAGCAGTCAGGCTGCTTCTCGCCCCAAAACCCCACAAGACAAAGGGATTTTTATTTTTTTATATAAGGCGATTGGTGTGGATGGGTTGATGATTTTCCCGGGAGATGATTGACCTAAAAGCGCGTCAGGGGTGGGGGTGGTTGGAGGGGTGGTGGGGGGGAGAGAGAGAGAGAGAGAGAGAGAGAGAGAGAGGGTGGAGTCTGATTCTGCCTTTCCAAGCTGGGGGGGGAGAAACGTCAAACAATACCAAAAAAAAGACATCATGACATTTTGGGCACAGTCTCTCCCTGAATGATTAGGTTTCATAAGCGACAGGGAGTGAACACACACACACACACACACACACACACACACACACACACACACACACACACACACACAAAGGCAGAGGCTGAATGTGTAGTGTAGTCACCCCCCCCACACACACACACACACACACACACACACACACACACCACCACCACCCAACCTTCCTCCCCTCCTCTCTCAGTTCACGTTATGAGTGTTCAGACTTACCTCCAGACCTGTGCCAGCTGAAAGATGTGAATGATGGCCTGGAAGAGCCCCATGAAGACTCTGCAGCAGCCCCGGGCTCCTCCCCCGGTGCCCGGCCCTGGCAGCACCCCGGCCGCGGCGGTGCGGCCAGCGCCCCGCTCGCCGCTGTCCTTGGTGCTGAAGTCGCTCTCCTCCGCTCCCGACGCCGCCACCACGGCGGCCGCAGCCGTGCCGCTCTCGACGGTCTCCGAGAAATCGTAGGCGAACCATCGGAAACTCAACACTTGCACGACCACGGACGGGACTATCACAAAGACCAGAGTCAGCGCAAAGCACCAGTAGTCCCTCCTTAGGTAGTAGTCCGCGGCCAGCCACAGGTCTGAGGCCCCGTCCGAGAAGAAGACCAAAAGGGCGCACAGCGTCCAGCAGCAGTCCGGGACGGAGTAGCGCTGCTCGGCGGGGCGGCGCTGGGGAGGCCGCGGGTCCGACCTGGAGGGACACTCGGGTGGGATTTCGTTTCGTAGAGAGACGGGTGCACCATCAGATTTCGCGGCCATGTTTGTTGTAGGGAAGAGAGTGAGTAAGAGATGGGAAAATGATGGAAGGGGAGGGGGAGGAGGAGGAGGGGGGGTCGCGTAGCCTGTCGGTCTGTATGCATGCGTGTGTGGGAGAGAGAGAGAGAGAGAGAGAGAGAGAGAGAGAGAGAGAGAGAGAGAGTGAGAGAGAGGGAGGGGAAAGGAGGCAGGGAGGAGGGCCAGGGTAGGTGAGAGAGATGGAGTCACCGCCGCTCATCAATCTGCGGTGATAAAACACTGTAAATGTGGTTTTAATTGCAAAGACAACACTGGGAGCTTTAGGAAGGAGATTTCTCTGGTGTTTGGTCACAGCTGGAGGTTATTATCGTTTATACTCCTGCACAGGTAACTCCACTCATACAGGAGGGGTTGTGACATACAGTCCCTTTATTTAGTATGCAGAAGATCCATCCTTTAAGTGAAAAATACCAGTACAATCTAAAAATAAGTCCCGCATTCAAAATCCCACATATTAAATATTATCAACAAACTGTACTTATTCTCATTATTATACTCATTGACAACCCTGAGTGGCATATTTTATGTTTATTATTTATATATATTTAAATGTTCCTGTTTGTTTTGATCAGAGACGAGTTTCCTGATATTTCTATGTATTTTTTAATATGATTTTTAACAATCATACATAACTTTATAGGCTTCTAATGACATATTCAGTGTTTTCTTCACGTTGTTTTATTAGCTCTTTGGTTGTTTGATGAGGAATAAAACTTGTGTTGAGCTCTCCAAAGTTTACCTCCCAGAGATGTTGGTATAGGCCAACTGTGTATATGTTTAAAGTAGAATCAAGAAGGCCTCACGACCCCCCTGTGAAGCTTTGGCGACCCCCAGTTTGGGAACCACTGTATTACAGCTTTAGTGAGAAGTGTAAGCAGCATTGTAGCTGTTGTAGCTGGAACTGGTTCTAAATAATTTGTGAAGTGAGATAAATCAGTCACACGATTCACAAACAAGATGTCAGGACTTCTCGAAAGGGTCAAAAGTTACAGTAAATGTTAGGAAGCCATAAGATTGGTTACTGGGGCAGGAAAGAATACAAGATATATATATATATGTTTTATACTTTTCACTTCACTTTCTGTGTGAACTGTTTTTACCATCTGATCAGTTTCTATTCTGCTTTTGCTGCCTCCACCTCTCTGAGTCGGGCAGTTAGAGTTCCTCTTTCTCGGCTCCTTCCTCTCTTGGCTCCAACTTCCCGCAGGTCAGCTGAGCCAACTCCTTTCCTAAAACTCTGGTGACTTGGGTTTAGGCTGTCACTTCTGCCAATAAGAAACACTTTGAACTCTCTTGAAGGTATCGATCCTGTCACTAATGTGTGTCCTGATAAAACACAGAAACCAAAAGAAGTTTACTAATACATCACCAACGTCAGCGTTTGTCTGCTGTGGAGAAAACACATATTGATAAAACCATTAAAGGTGGTTTGGTTCATATCCTGCAGCTCTAGCCCACAAACAGCAAGAATTATATTTCACAATTAGATAAAAAAAAAAACCACACTTAAGCCACTCAACAAAAAAACAAGACCAAAAATAATGAAAATGTACTAAAATTTAATCATTCATAAAAGCTGGAAAATCATCTGTGACAGCAATATTAGAGTTGGTTTAGTACAATATATTTTCAGCCTCAAGACACAAATCAGAACACACCATTTTCCCCCCGTCAGTCTATAAAATACTAATTTCCTTAGCTTTATTATGCAAAAATGGAAGAAGAATATATTATGGGAAATATGGAAGGCTTGCAGCTTTCAATATAAAACAAAGTCACTTAGGAAAGATGTTATCTCGTCAATACACATCCTTGTAAGTAGGAGCGAGTAACTTATGGACAATGATGCATCTTTGACACTGTTAGTGCAGAAATGTATGAGAAAGGCCAACATTTCACATGTTTTCTTTTGCAAACGTATTGTCACAATATGCCAAAGATTGATGTTACTTTCAATAAAAACATTTTTTTTTTTTAGTTCCCGTATATGGATTTAAACCCACGACCTCTTCTTCTTTTACACTGATATTTCCAAAAGAAAAGACACCTTGGAGAAGAGAAAAACAAAAAAACAAAAACAGAGTTGTCATCAGGCTGCCAATACAAAGAAGAGGTGGATTTCTTTGCCATTAAAAAAAAGCAGAGAAGAGAGAGTATGTGCCGTCTCCTGCCATTTTGCGGGTGGTGAAGTATCTCTTGTCAGCCTTTTTTCAAAATGCTCTGGAGAGGACTTGGGAATGCTGGCACACGATCCACTGGGAAACAGTTAATCATTACAAGTTTCTGCAAATAAAAAATAAACAAAAAAACAACGTCAGTGCATATTAAACATTGTGTAGAACATGAGGTGAATGCGGAGAAACAGGGGCCTCAGTTGAACACACTGAAATACGCCAGTGTTTGTTGTTTCATCAATAATCCAGATTTATGTCCTCCCTTGTACCCGTCGTAAAGTAATGCCTCTGATATTGTATCCTTAGAGAACGCCAACTTCCTCCTTGCAGATGAGACAGCAAGTAGTTGCACTAAATCTCCATGATAATATAACCAGTTATAAAAATATTCTTTCAGGTTTAAAGAGAGACATTTTGGTTCAGGCTGTGCCACAGTGAATCAATGTTGTTCTGCTGCAGCTTGCTAAATGTTAAATGTCAAATAAAGTCAATTGTTTTGTTCCAATTCTGCAGCTTTTATAGAAAATTAAATGATTATTCTAAAATGAAAGACAACATTTTGTGAAACCAGATGTAACAATGTGGGGGGACCATAGAAAACTGTCTTCTGGGCCGGATCTGGACCCAAGGCTGGTAGTTTGAGATCAGTGTTTTAGAGAATCTGTTTTGGGAGTTGATCCCAGTGCGATTAAAAAAACAACACAGCTATTACCAAGAGTTCAATTCCCTTCACAGAGGCCTGAATGAACCATCAGCGGATACAGGACGAGCTCACTGAACACATCACATCCTCTCAGCTCATAACACACTCAGAAATGACTTCAGTCCACTATTGAACATTCGTCATCTCAAACCTTTTTGTTCTCTGTCCCAGAGCCAGATCTGTTAATAAACCTTCACTGGACTTAAACACATCAGTATTTTTTACATGTTATGTCCCTTTAATCATACACTTAAAAGGGTATATTAATTTTTCAGTCTTAAAACAATATTCAGGGGCTCATATGAACAATGAAACATCCCCATTGAATGCGATTAGGGGACAAAATCTTTGCTCTGTACCATAAATTTATTACAAAATGTGTCTAAAGATGAGACTTCAGCTGTCTGATTTAGACAAGGCAAGGGGACATCCTCCAAAGTCTTTTTAGTAGAAAAATCCCTCTTTGTGTGGGACTTTTGTACTAAAAGACTTACTTGCTTCTATGTCCATGTGGGCCCCTGACTATTGCTTTAGGACAGACTTGAACAACAGTGAACCCATCCTTATAAACATTGGTTTTGTTTGACAAATTGAGGTTTAAAACTTGGTCATTCAAAGAACATCATGTCTGCCTTCACTGACATTATGACGGTGATCCAAGGCAACGTAGTTTCATCTGAACAGTCAGCACAGCGTGATATTCTCTGTGATGGATTACATGTGTCAACCAAGCAAGGTTGATTTTAATATTAAAAGACTATAAACCAATTGCTCACATTAGAGGGAAAACGCATACAAACACACAAGGGCATGAAAACAGTGGCTGGTAAATGTTCCAACAGCAGGTGGAGCCACAACATCCATGAAAGGCTTTCAGCTTCACTTATCTACATAAAACATTTTAAAACCATCTTTGATTCAAATTTTTAAAAAAAGGTGAAGCCCTAAAATGGATTTTCACACATTGGCTCCAGTTTTTCCTTCCTTTCACCAGTACACATTAAAACAGACTGAAGAGGACGTTCAATCATTCATCTTCCTTTTCCAAACGATTTACTCTTTTAAACCTACAGAGATGCTTTATGAGACATCGCTGTTTCAAGGACATCAGTGATGCTTTATCCTTTTACTGCAACAACAAGACATGCTTGCTTTAATAATTACTGCACTGAATCTCTAAATGTTCAGTGACAATCCAGAGAGCTCAGTGAGCAGTGGGAGTCGCGCACACGTCTGGAATAAATTTGGTTTCAACACCCACTCACCTGGCCTGGAGCTACTGTGGGAGGGCATTTAGAGCAGTGTGCAACTTGACTTCTTTTTTGTCTTCTTCTTTTCCATCGGCGTTTTTCTGTTGATCTGTCGCACCAGATCATAGAAAATCTACAACAGAGAAAGTTGCACGATTTCAACATTTTTGCTTCGGCACAGAACAAAGAACGAACATCTTGCAGTGAAAAGTCACTGATACATTTCAGATGGAAGAAGAGAATATTATGGGAACTATAAAAATAAAACACATATTTCTGGCACAGTAAAAGCAGAAATGTGAGAGACAGCCACAAACCCTTAACAATTAGTTAATTAATCTACAGAAAATTAACCCCCTGAACATCAAGCAGGTTCTGGCTGTTTGGTTTTTGCTTCTATCACATTTCACTTTAATATACAAGTCCTGCACCTCTATAGAAACAGCATATTGATGACTAGAAGTGCTCAAAAAATGTCTTTCGTGCAGTATAACACTTGTAGTGTTAACCACATCGGGGGAAGAAAACAAGGCTATATATGTATATGTATGTGTCACATATCATCGCATGAAGCCTTGCTTTGTGGGTTAATAGGCAACTATTTTGATTATTTATGGTCATTTTTCAACTAAAGAAAAGCCAAAAATCACTTATTTTTAGTGTCTCAATGTGAATATTTTCAGGTTTTCTTGATCTTATAAGATTTGGTGAAGATTTGTCACCATGCACTTGAACTCCTCTGCCAATGCTATACATGCTGGTGGTCCACACGTGGTCTAGTCGTAGCACTTACCTCATTAACATTGATCTTTGATTTAGCTGAAGTCTCTAAAAAGGCACAGTTGTTCCACTGACGGGCCAGGTTCTGACCCTGCTCCTTGCCAACCACACGCTCGTCCTCCAGGTCACATTTGTTTCCCACCAGGATCATAGGAACCTAGATTGATTACCAGAAATGTCGAAGTAAGATACTGCTTCTGCATTTCACAACAATATCTCACTTCATACAACACTATAATTCTTACACATCCAAATATAAATGTGTAAGTGTCTACAACATCAAGTTTTTATCACCCCAGTTTTTAAAGCACACGTTCAACAGCAAAATGTTTTAGCAAAGCAAGACCTCAACCAAGACACAGACCAAGCAACTTGCTATGAATAAATAAAGCAAGCACTCAGCATGCTGTATATCCTCTCTCTAAATTAAGAGACGAAGAGACCAAGACTGAAAGTGGCAGGTAGCATCTAACAACAGCTCTGACATTTCCACCCTGTCACAAAGTTCCTGCTCCCCCTTCGATCTGCCCTCTCTCCCACAGAGCAGACTTTAATGAGGGAGTGATGAGCCTGAGAGGCGACACAGGCAGATTATACAGAGAAACACCAAAGGTTATCACAGAAGGGAAACTCTCCACAGACTGAGGAGGAGCCTTAAAGAATTGGTGGGTTGTATGGAAATAATAACGTAATACTGATAGACAGTATAATATAGTAACTTATTGTTGTTGTCTGAGGAAAACCCACACATCTCTAAGTGTGTTGATTGTGTGATCCTTTAGTCCGTTGTATTTATTCTCCCGTTCATCATCATTTACCTTCTATATTTATGTCCTAATATTCATATTTTCTTACTTGGATTGAAGAGTTGATCATCAGAAATTAATTAGAGATCTGTGTTTAGAGTTTCTTTATTGGTTGGGGAAAATGCTTCCGACATTTAATGCTAATAAAAAACGCATTCGATTGAATTGAATTTTATGATTCCAGCTTCTCATTTGAATTTGTTGCTTTTGTCTTCCATTTTAGTAAAATTTTATATTTCTTGGTAAAAGAAGGCACATAAGAATATACAACAGATATTTTTTTCTGTTTTTTTTAAGCAACCAAACAATGAATAATACAATTAAACGCATGTATTAGTATGTTAATATGGACCTATTGTGTCCGAAATAAAGGTACAGACCTTTAATGTGATCCTACCATGATTCATATTTCCTGCTCTACAATTACCGTTCAAATCACTCACTTCATTAGTTAGCTATAACATCAAGTGTGAAGTTTTAAAAGAATAAAACACTCACATCCTCAGTGTCCTTTACTCGCAGGATCTGTTCCCGGAGGTCCTGTAGGTCGTTAAATGTTGACTGCGCTGTAATGGAGTACACCAAAGCAAAACCTTGGCCGTTCTTCATATACAGGTCCCTCATAGCCGTGAACTGTTCCTATAGAAACAACAACAGGGGGGAAAAGCTGTCAGCGGGGCCTGTCTGCAGTGTAAGACCCGTCCATCTGATACCCATGTCTGACTTGACTTACTGTTCCAGCCGTGTCCAGGATTTCAAGCATACATTGCTGCCCGTCAACCTCGACTTGCTGTTGGAGAAAAAGTGGAGGCATTAAAACAACCAATCACTGAACTGCTTTAACAAAGTTCAGGAGGTCAACTGTGTTTCTGAGCTTACCTTTCTGTAGGAGTCTTCTATTGTCGGGTCATACTTCTCCACAAAAATGCCTTGCACAAATTGGACTGTCTGAAATGGACAAATAAAACAAAGGAAACATTAGTTTTTCATTACCTAAAAAGGTATCAACTCTCTTGTAATGTTCACTGTTTGTACTACATCTATTTCCCAAAATAAAAATATACTTATTGTTGACTTACATACTATGATTCATCATCAACTTTAGTCTCTGACTAGACGCCAGTTCAATTTCTAAACAAGGATAATTTATATTCTTGAAGCTGCATAGCTCATGACTCAGGCTTATTCCTCCCTCCTAGTCTCCCTTTTATTTATTGTGGCCTCTTGAAATATTACATCCTTGAACATTTTATCTGCAGAATAAAGCCTTGTACCACAACTTGTATTGCTAAGAAAGCACCTACCATTTTACAGAATACATTTCTGTTTAAAACGAACTGGTCTTCTCATTTAAAAGCACTCTAAGTTACTGTAAACTGCATCATAATGGTGCCAATAACACATTTTACTATAAATCTGTGATAAACATGTTAACTGAGGCATCTGTGATGCTGATTCCCAACCCACGGCAGCAGCAATCACTCACCAGTGCAGATTTTCCCACGCCTCCTGATCCCAGCACCACTAGCTTGTACTCACGCATGGTGGGCAACTTCACTGGACAGCACAAGGGTCTGTGACAGGACAGAGAAAAGAAGGACAAAGTAAGACAGAGGATCTTTGTGTCATTTTCAGCTACACACAAAAACCTACTGAGCTCTCTAAATCTTAACAAGCTTTAACTTTATCCAAATATCCGTATTCCTGATCCTTGGTGATGTTGTTGTGGAGCACAAACACTGTTTAATGTCTGTATTTAACTGTAACGTCATTTGTTATTGCTTGTGTTTGTCTGATAGTTGCCACAGACACAAAAGGGACTTTCCAGAAGAATAATAAACAAAACTAAACTAAACAAAATTAAAGATCGTTTTTAAAACATGATTGGAATTAATTCACCCGACATCCACAGTTTCACTATTACAATAATGTTTCATTTGAATCAAGGTGTGACTGTACAATCTCCTTAGCAGCGCTTTTAGTCATTGACACAAACAACGACTCACAGGAAGTCTATTCTCTATTTGTACCAAAAGACTTTGTCACGCACTGTACAGTTACAGAAGTATGAAGCTAGTGAACAAGCTGAAGTCGGTACAGTGTCTACAACGAGGAATCATTACTGACATCAGCAGATCAAAATGTCGTTTCTCTGCCAAAAAAATTAGGTCTCTTTCCCACCCACTACCATGGGACCTCAGCTGTCATGACAATAGGGGCGTTGCCTTTAATAAAACAAAAACAAAACAAAAATCAAGAAGAGCCGAAGGAAACCGCAATAAACTCCTTAACTTCAGAAATTCAGATCAGTGCTTCACAGAGTTGTAGCAGAAAAGGAATTATTAAGTAAGTTATAGTAAAAACGTTCTAAATCTGACCCACAAGAGTGTGGAACCGTGGTGGACTGATCCTGAAAATGACAAACAGTGCAGTCAGTAGGTAGAGTTTCAGTTCCACAAATAACTTCATCTCATTACAATACGGAGGAGAGAGGCCACGGAGAATGACCTATCATCAACTCCATCAGCCTGACACAGTTTAGACAGCGTACGTGGCCTAGAAAATACTGGCAGTCAGAAGAATTGTGACAGCCGTGAAAATTGTTTGGGATGAAGACACACATTGTTTCTTAAAACAATCGGTAACTATCCCGGGTCATTCAGTGAATAAAAAGTAGGATTATTATTATAAATGATTAATGCATCATTAAGGCCTTCACTAATACAGCAAGCTGTTCTTTGGCAGTGTCATTTTCCACCAGTTTTGTTTATTTTTGTGTTGTTTTGTCTTGTGACTGCTGAAAATATGAACAATGGGAAAATCACCACCTCACACTGACTCAAGCGCGTCATTGTTTTAGATTTATTTCAGAGAAACTCGAGTATATCTGCCTAACTTGCTACGCACCTTGATAGATTTGACTGAATGAGGAAAAGGTTGACTGTAAATATTAAATTACTTTTTATTTTAAGGAGAAGTTCAGAGATAATGAGCAGCAGCACAGAAAACATATCTCATAAAACATCATCTCAGCCGAAAATCAAATAACTAAACATTTAACCAAACACGTACATGTGGTGAAAAGTGTTTTTTTTAAAAAGGAGCCGTGTTTTAAATTCTATTCTGAAATGCAAATCTGATCTTCACTTGATGTACAAATGTCAAAGAGGGGGTGATGAACAGTAAAATCTCATTTAAAAACCTCTTCGAATCTACTAATCATACTAGGTCCGTGGGACATTTGTCAACTGTTGGAAACAAACAATACAGAAAACACTCTGTCACACTCGACCGGCATTTGCAATTCTAACTACGACGTATGAAGCACCACCAGAAACCCACAGTGTGAGACAGGCACACGAGGCACTCTACAAAGGGCCATTGTAATGACCCTCCTCTACTCAAGTACACCATACAAACAGAAAATGGAGATCAGAGGGTGCATGCATGGCCACTGCACTGAAATCATTACCAGGGCGAGGGGGGGCACCATCGTGTGCCTGATGCATTCGTTAGCCTAAAAACGTACATCAAGGCAAACCACTGTGAATAAAATGTAAATGTACGTAGGTGTCACAAAACTTCCTTTGAAGCCCCGACATCAGATTAGAAACCTAAACCTTCCCCTGATTAGATACGAGCCTGGACTCATTTCAAGTGTTACGCAATTGAGCCGACAACCTTCACCAATGCTGACAGCTAATAAACACACAACAAAATCTGTACAGGGAGACAAAAAGAAACCAACAAAAGGTTGACCTACTGTGTACACGGCTGCTGCAGATGACAACTCCCTCTACATCTGGGGAGGAGGGGGGGCGGCAGATCCTCAGGTACACTGGTGTCAGCGGGCAGGTGCTGAGGGTCGGTCGGGAGCCAGAAAGCTAGATTACACCAAACTGTTCAGACAGGAAACTGACCCTGAATTAAACCAAATAATAAAGTGTTTACATTCAGATCAGCACTACATAACCGGTCTAGATAAAATCTGGATTAATCTACAACAACGTTTTGTTTGTCTGTTTAAAAAAAAAAAGCAAGCAAATAAGGAAATCTAAGAACATTTTGAGACCAATGGAAAAACAAACAGATGCATTATTAAAAACCCTCTGCTGCATTAAAGATGTTTTCACCCACATTTATACTGTGGTCATCAAGTCGCAACCCACTTTTATAGAATTAAAATCAACCAAATGTAGTTTACAAATAGGCTGGTAAAGTCGTACAGAAATGTCATGACTACACTGCACACGTTTGACGTTAAATACATATTTTCATCCCTGCATTTAGAGCATTTTAATAACAAACTGAGTGAAACAGGCTGTTTTTAAGACATTTGTGGAAGCTTTTCTGTCAAAATAAAAGTCAGACATTAGATTTTTTTTGACTACACACTACGAGACCAATCCAGAACGGGTTTGCGACCCACATTCGGGGGTCATGCTTTAGAGGGGACGACTCTTCTGTGCTGTGAGAGTCGACTTTTAAAAGGAGTCAGGAGTCGTTAACATGGTTGTTGTCCCATGTTACATAACAAACAAAACTTATTCCACAAAACACCTGTTGCTAATCAGCACACTAACAGCATATATATATAAAAAAAAACTGACTCAAACCTTCAGTTCAATTCAACACAGAGAAAATATCTGATCTCTTGTGTGTCAGAGCCAGAAAAAGGTTGAAAAATAGATTTTAACCTCCAACAAAAACTTCTGGAGGAGGTTTTTTTTTTGTTGGTAAAAGTACAGCTTTATAAATAAAATCTGTGGCGGTTTGTTTGGCACACTGAATCAAACTTTTTATTTTATTTTTTCGTGTCAACTTGTAGCTCAGTTGGTTTCGAAAGGAAGGGTGTGGCTATTAGTCTCCCCCCCTCCTCCTCCTCCCTCCTCTCAATGCAACACCGTTTTAAATCACCAACATTAATGAGCCCACACAAACACAACGTGGATCTTAACGCACACTTAAATTACAAACAATAAAAGAAAAGATTATAACGACTAAAACAAGCCAGCAACGTTTGGTAAGGAGGAGGAGGAGGAAGAGGAGGAGGAGGGGGAGGAAGAGGAAAAAAAAGCTAGCTGCTAGGTGTTAGCCAGGAGGAGATACGGCGAGCTGTGCGGCACAAAAACCGTGTGTGTGTTTGTTTAAAAGTGGTGGGGGGGGGGTTAAAAGTTGAGCTCACAGTTTAATGTCACTTCTTGTCTGACAAACATTAAACTCTTTTTAAAGTCAACACAAACTGTTCACCGGAGAGAGAGAGAGAGAGAGAGAGAGAGAGAGAGAGAGAGAGAGAGGAGCTAATAAGTTAGTTAGCCTGTTAGCATTAAAAAAGGTTGAACTCTCTCTCACACACACACACACACACACACACACACAGTTCGGTTTTATGTTTAATATCTGAGACGTTTAGTCCGGTTTCTGTTCACGGAGCTGCTGATTGAGCCTCAGTCAGACATTAAAAGCTCTCGAGCCGCGGACACCGACGTTAGTTAGCCGTTAGCCGTTAGCGGAGGCTAGCCACTCCTAGCTCGAGAGCTAAACGCTGTTTGTCCGTTACACTGGAGCCGTTAGGCACGCGACCGGTCAACTAATTAACTCACAAGCGGGAAAATTAGCTGTTAAATAGTTAATTTTAGTCAAAGGGAGACAGGGGGAGAGGGGTGAGACAGGGTGAGAGAGAGAGAGACAGACAGAGGGGGGGTGAGGTCTCTTACCGTGTTCCGCTATGTGTGCGCTCGAGCTCAGTGTGTGAATGTGCGGAAGGGTTTCGGACGGAAGCTGTTGATTGGATCAGGATCAGCCAATCACAGAGGAGCAGGGCAGGAGCCCGTTTAACACACAGTTTAACCTCATGTGTTACATTATTATATAATAATACACTATAATGAGATAATGTGTTCATTATTATATAATAATACACTATAATGAGATATTAATACATTATAATGAGATAATGTGTTACATTATCATATAATAATACACTATAATGAGATAATGTGTTACATTATTATATAATAATACATTATAATGAGATAATGTGTTACATTATCATATAATAATACACTATAATGAGATAATGTGTTACATTATTATATAATAATACACTATAATGAGATAATGTGTTACATTATCATATAATAATACACTATAATGAGATAATGTGTTCATTATTATATAATAATACACTATAATGAGATAATGTGTTACATTATCATATAATAATGTGTTACATTATTATATAATAATACACTATAATGAGATATTAATACATTATAATGAGATATTAATACACTATAATGAGATAATGTGTTACATTATTATATAATAATACACTATAATGAGATAATGTGTTACATTATTATATAATAATACATTATAATGAGATAATAATACACTATAATGAGATAATGTGTTACATTATTATATATTAATACACTATAATGAGATAATGTGTCCATTATTATATAATAATACACTATAATGAGTTAATAATACACTATAATGAGATAATGTGTTACATTATCATATAATAATACACTATAATGAGATAATGTGTTCATTATTATATAATAATACACTATAATGAGATATGAATACATTATAATGAGATAATGTGTTACATTATTATATAATAATACACTATAATGAGATATTAATACATTATAATGAGATATTAATACACTATAATGAGATAATGTGTTACATTATTATATAATAATACACTATAATGAGATAATGTGTTACATTATTATATAATAATACATTATAATGAGATAATAATACACTATAATGAGATAATGTGTTACATTATTATATATTAATACACTATAATGAGATAATGTGTTCATTATTATATAATAATACACTATAATGAGTTAATAATACACTATAATGAGATAATGTGTTACATTATTATATAATAATACACTATAATGAGATAATGTGTTACATTATTATATAATAATACACTATAATGAGATAATGTGTTACATTATTATATAATAATACATTATAATGAGATAATAATACACTATAATGAGATAATGTGTTACATTATTATATAATAATACACTATAATGAGATAATGTGTTACATTATTATATATTAATACACTATAATGAGATAATGTGTTACATTATTATATAATAATACACTATAATGAGATAATGTGTTACATTATTATATAATAATACATTATAATGAGATAATAATACACTATAATGAGATAATGTGTTACATTATTATATATTAATACACTATAATGAGATAATGTGTTCATTATTATATAATAATACACTATAATGAGTTAATAATACACTATAATGAGATAATGTGTTACATTATCATATAATAATACACTATAATGAGATAATGTGTTACATTGTTATATAATAATACACTATAATGAGATAATGTGTTACATTATTATATAATAATACACTATAATGAGATAATGTGTTACATTATTATATAATAATACATTATAATGAGATAATAATACACTATAATGAGATAATGTGTTACATTATTATATATTAATACACTATAATGAGATAATGTGTTCATTATTATATAATAATACATTATAATGAGATAATAATACACTATAATGAGATAATGTGTTACATTATTATATATTAATACACTATAATGAGATAATGTGTTCATTATTATATAATAATACACTATAATGAGTTAATAATACACTATAATGAGATAATGTGTTACATTATCATATAATAATACACTATAATGAGATAATGTGTTCATTATTATATAATAATACACTATAATGAGATATGAATACATTATAATGAGATAATGTGTTACATTATTATATAATAATACACTATAATGAGATATTAATACATTATAATGAGATATTAATACACTATAATGAGATAATGTGTTACATTATTATATAATAATACACTATAATGAGATAATGTGTTACATTATTATATAATAATACATTATAATGAGATAATAATACACTATAATGAGATAATGTGTTACATTATTATATATTAATACACTATAATGAGATAATGTGTTCATTATTATATAATAATACACTATAATGAGTTAATAATACACTATAATGAGATAATGTGTTACATTATTATATAATAATACACTATAATGAGATAATGTGTTACATTATTATATAATAATACACTATAATGAGATAATGTGTTACATTATTATATAATAATACACTATAATGAGATAATGTGTTACATTATTATATAATAATACATTATAATGAGATAATAATACACTATAATGAGATAATGTGTTACATTATTATATAATAATACACTATAATGAGATAATGTGTTACATTATTATATATTAATACACTATAATGAGATAATGTGTTACATTATTATATAATAATACACTATAATGAGATAATGTGTTACATTATTATATAATAATACATTATAATGAGATAATAATACACTATAATGAGATAATGTGTTACATTATTATATATTAATACACTATAATGAGATAATGTGTTCATTATTATATAATAATACACTATAATGAGTTAATAATACACTATAATGAGATAATGTGTTACATTATTATATAATAATACACTATAATGAGATAATGTGTTACATTGTTATATAATAATACACTATAATGAGATAATGTGTTACATTATTATATAATAATACACTATAATGAGATAATGTGTTACATTATTATATAATAATACATTATAATGAGATAATAATACACTATAATGAGATAATGTGTTACATTATTATATATTAATACACTATAATGAGATAATGTGTTCATTATTATATAATAATACACTATAATGAGTTAATAATACACTATAATGAGATAATGTGTTACATTATTATATAATAATACACTATAATGAGATAATGTGTTACATTATTATATAATAATACACTATAATGAGATAATGTGTTACATTATTATATAATAATACACTTTAATGAGATAATGTGTTCATTATTATATAATAATACACTATAATGAGATAATGTGTTACATTATAATGAGATAATGTGTTACATTATTATATAATAATACACTATAATGAGATAATGTGTTACATTATTATATATTAATACACTATAATGAGATAATGTGTTCATTATTATATAATAATACACTATAATGAGTTAATAATACACTATAATGAGATAATGTGTTACATTATTATATAATAATACACTATAATGAGATAATGTGTTACATTATTATATAATAATACACTATAATGAGATAATGTGTTACATTATTATATAATAATACACTATAATGAGATAATGTGTTACATTATTATATAATAATACATTATAATGAGATAATGTGTTACATTATTATATAATAATACACTATAATGAGATAATGTGTTACATTATTATATAATAATACACTATAATGAGATAATGTGTTCATTATTATATAATAATACACTATAATGAGATAATGTGTTACATTATAATGAGATAATGTGTTACATTATTATGTAATAATACACTATAATGAGATAATGTGTTACATTATTATATAATAATACACTATAATGAGATAATGTGTTACATTATTATATAATAATACACTATAATGAGATAATGTGTTACATTATTATATAATAATACACTATAATGAGATATTAATACATTATAATGAGATATTAATACATTATAATGAGATAATGTGTTACATTATTATATAATAATACACTATAATGAGATAATGTGTTACATTATTATATAATAATACACTATAATGAGATATTAATACATTATAATGAGATAATGTGTTACATTATTATATAATAATACACTATAATGAGATAATGTGTTACATTATTATATAATAATACACTATAATGAGATATTAATACATTATAATGAGATATTAATACATTATAATGAGATAATGTGTTACATTATTATATAATAATACACTATAATGAGATAATGTGTTACATTATTATATAATAATACACTATAATGAGCTATTAATACATTATAATGAGATATTAATACATTATAATGAGATAATGTGTTACATTATTATATAATAATACACTATAATGAGATATTAATACATTATAATGAGATATTAATACATTATAATGAGATAATGTGTTACATTATTATATAATAATACACTATAATGAGATATTAATACACTATAATGAGATAATGTGTTCATTATTATATAATAATACACTATAATGAGATAATGTGTTACATTATTATATAATAATACACTATAATGAGATAATGTGTTACATTATTATATAATAATACACTATAATGAGATATTAATACATTATAATGAGATAATGTGTTACATTATTATATAATAATACACTATAATGAGATAATGTGTTACATTATTATATAATAATACACTATAATGAGATAATGTGTTCATTATTATATAATAATACACTATAATGAGATAATGTGTTACATTATTATATAATAATACACTATAATGAGATATTAATACATTATAATGAGATAATGTGTTACATTATTATATAATAATACACTATAATGAGATAATGTGTTCATTATTATATAATAATACACTATAATGAGATAATGTGTTCATTATTATATAATAATACACTATAATGAGATAATGTGTTCATTATTATATAATAATACACTATAATGAGATATTAATACATTATTATATAATAATACACTATAATGAGATAATGTGTGACATTATTATATAATAATACACTATAATGAGATGTGTTACATTATTATATAATAATACACTATAATGAGTTAATAATACACTATAATGAGATAATGTGTTACATTATTATATAATAATACACTATAATGAGTTAATAATACACTATAATGAGATAATGTGTTACATTATTATATAATAATACATTATAATGAGATAATAATACATTATAATGAGTTAATAATACACTATAATGAGATAATGTGTTACATTATTATATAATAATACATTATAATGAGTTAATAATACATTATAATGAGATAATGTGTTACATTATTATATAATAATACATTATAATGAGTTAATAATACATTATAATGAGATATTAATACACTATAATGAGATAATGTGTTACATTATTATATAATAATACATTATAATGAGTTAATAATACATTATAATGAGATAATGTGTTACATTATTATATAATAATACATTATAATGAGTTAATAATACATTATAATGAGATATTAATACATTATAATGAGATAATGTATTACATTATTATATAATAATACATTATAATGAGTTAATGACGAGAATCTTTTAGTTTTTCCTTTAATGGGCTTCAAGTATTCTTTTGTTCTTTGACTGTTTCCAGTTAATCCATAAACAGTGTGGAACAGTTCCCTCTGTTGTTTACAAGTTCTCTTCAGGAAGAATACAGCGTCTCATGCTGTCGCACAGTTAACTGAAATATTATCAAAATCACAACATAGCGTATTTTGTGTTGAGGTTATCCAAAAGTCACAGAAAGTAATCAAGTTACATTATTGTGGTATGTTTGTTTAGACCCCAACAGATGTCACATCATCGTGATTTTAATAGATTTTTTCAATTTGTGACACAAAATTCACAATATCTGTCACAATAATCATAATACGCTCTTCTTTTTTTTACCCATATCGTATCTATCTGTCCCATTAAACAGATTAATAAAGTGAGGTACAGCATAAGGACTGTTAGTGTGTCCCAGCTGTATTAGTAATAACCCTCTTAACACAAGATGAAAAGCATGTTTCTTTCATGGAGCCGAGATGTCACTTCTAACTAAGTGAATTCATGTAAGGGACGTCTGAAGGAGAGACAGCAGCTGTCCCTAAAACTTCCTGTCCCCAGTTTGGTGTCGAATTCAACCCATTAATTATGATTAATTTTAAGAAAGTGTTAAAAAAAAATCAGAAATCAACACGTATAATTTAATGATTGATGAGCTTAAGTTCAAGGAGAAAAGACATCTGTTGATTTATAATGCCACCTTTAGATATTTCTGTTCAATGTTTCACTAATTTGCTACAATAATTTAATGTTTTTGAGTTCAAATATCTTAATTTTGAGGCTTTTCCAAGCAAATATAGTTGTTTGTGATTAAACCAGCATATAGAGTCTCTCTGGCCACTCCCATGAAGTTCAATAACCCCCAGTGGGGTAATCTTAGGCTGTATAATTTAAAAAACAATAAATAATGTAAGAAATAATAATAAAAAGTGCTTTATATGGTCAAGGGTTAAAACAATCCGGGAATATAAGATAAAAACAACAATAATAAAAACTGATAAGAAATATGAGTGTAAAATACTAGTTTTAAGCACAATTAACTTAATTTACCTTAACAATAAACAAGTTGTATGTACTTAAATCAAATATTCTTTCATTCTTAAACTGTTTAAGGTTTATTCAGTTTGAGTGTCATTGAGCATTTTCAGTTTAAAGACCTAAAGATAAAGATTTTCACACTTAACTCTGCAGACATTTAGGATTCACACTGTTTATATTGTTGCTCAGGAAGCGGAAGCGTTTTCTTACAACAAGCTCAAACCCTTCAAGAAAGAAGAAGAAGATTCAAACCCAGCAGGAGAGAAAGTGTTTCCATTATGAAAAGTAGCACAGCTGCAGTGAGAGCCGATGTTTGGCAGGTGATTCCTGAGGTTGAAGTTTTGATGTTGAATCCAATAAAAAAGTGCTTTGATGCGCCCTCGTGTGACTTAAGAGTTCTTGTGTTTGTTCATTTTCAAGTCTATAACATAACCGAACTGCAAGGTTGTTTTATTTTTGGCATATATAAAGTCTCAACATCTGTTGTTTTTGTTTATTTTTCTGGGTCAGATAAATGTTGCTTAGTGCGTCTGGGTCGGTTTAGATACACATTATATGATGTGATCCCCTCGTTGCTGGATGTATTATACAAAACATGTTTTAAATGTTTTTTCTCTATTAGTCTGTAAGTAAAATATTAGTATTTCTCTTTATTATTAGTGTCTACTACTTATTTAACTTTTTATATTAATTCTTTGATGTTTTGTTGATTATTTAGGTTGTTGGGCCTGTTAATATATGTTCTGGTTGTATGATTTTGTATTTTGGGCTGGTGTGATGGTGTTTTTAGTCTCTTTGTATGTGTTCATTACCTTATTTGCTCTGAATTATATCATGTTTTTGTAAATCTTAATTAAAAAACAACAATTTATCTGTGTAATATGTGTAAAACCTTTTGGTGTACACTCACTCCTAAGATGAAAACACATGTACTTGCCATTTGAACTGTATCCCTCTGATCTGATAAGGCCGTACATATTTAACTTTTAGGTCACATGGTGCTGCTGAGCAGACTGAGTGCCTGCCAGCAGTCAGTGGACTCAGAGGTGATGTGATAATCTGGCTGCGCTCAGCTGCACCTGAGTCATTACACATCTGTCTCGCCAATGTTTTACTGATCTGAAGAGACTGATAAGCCTCAAAATGCAGAAGGAGGGTTGAGTCACCTTCCGCAGTCGGAGAGGTTTGTGTTTAAACGACACAAACACAGAAGAATAATCTATAACTCAGCCTTTCAGGGATGCAGGGAGTTTATGTATGAATGTAAACAAGATAACATGAGTCTCCTTTTCCGTCCTGAGCATTCAGACAACAATGTATGCGATATATTCCATTTGTTTATATTTTATTTGTTTATTTTTGCAGGGACAGCGCGTCATTAAAAGTAACCAGAGTTAGTTAACAGCGAGTTTATATCTGATGTCCCCGGGCTGGTGGACAGATGTCGGTCCAGACTGGAATATGTTTTTAGAACTATTGAGTTTAATGTCATGAAGTTTCATACAGACCTTCCTACTGACTTTGGTGATCCTCTGACTTTTAATTAGTTTAGTGACAATAACTCAACATGTACTGGATGGATGGGTTTAACATCTGGTACAGACATTTCATGGTTTCATTAGTTTATATATGTACCTGAATGTAGGAATCGTTGTATTTACGTTACCTTAGAATGAACGTTATTATCTACAGACGCTGCACACTGGACCATTAATTCATGTATTTATGTTTTCTGGCTTATTCTGTCACTAATACTATATTTTACTTTATCTTTCATGACACTTACTTACACTTACTTCTATCTCTGTATATTGTATCATATTGTATATACTTGGATATTTTAGTATCTTCTTTTTTATTTTTATTTTACATGTATATACAGTTATAAACATTACTATTTTATCTCTAGATACTGTAATGTAATTATTATTCTATTCTTTAATGCCGTGTGAGCATCTTGAGCAGCTGTAACGAAACTAAATATTTCCTTCAATCCTCTTTATGTTCACGAACTTCCTCCATCACTGTGTCTCTGTTACTGTTGGTATGACAAAGGCCCACATGAAAGACACCCAGCGTGTCAGAGCTCAGTGACTGAGTGGATTAGATGAGTTACTCTTACTGCATATCTTCCTCATCACACCGGCTAAATATGGAGTTCATGACTGACAGAGGCCGTGCCTCATCAGATGACTGATGACTGCAAATATCATTTGATGTAACTGTTGTGTTGCCATGTTACTCCCCGCCCTTATTCAAAACAAACAAATTAAAGAGTTATTACCACGGTCATCATCGTCATAAAGTACAGTTATTTACATTATAAATGACAGCCTTAAAGTAATACTGCGAGTAAAGTAAATAGAAATATATAAAGCATCCGTCTCTCTGTCGCCTCATAGACCCTAAAACACCCATCATACAGACTACAGATGACATTAAAAAGAGATACACACATATATTTGTTTAAAATCAGACAATTAAAATCATAGAAGTGAGGTAGAATAAAAAGACCCCCATCAATAAAGATAAATACTAACAATGAAACAGATAAAACATAAATCATTAATTAACTGGACTGAGACAAAGAAGTTTAGAAAGTTAAAAAGATACAGAATTAAAATAATAATTTCTTTAACTTTTGATCCTTTAAGTACATTTTGCCAAAGATACTTTTACTTCGCATAATGTAATATTTTTGAGGATCTGAATTAATCTTCCACCACTGCAAATAAAAAAGACATCAACAGAAGTAACGTACAGTGAATTATAATTAATTATAAATGACATCCAGAGGCCACGTTGCCATGTTTTCTGCTCCTCACTGTAAATCACATAAAGACATAATATCTGTTTCATCTCATCTGAGCTTTTTCATTATGCCGTTTGAAAGGAGTCCAGCAACTGAAATCCCTGCAGTTCCTCCTTCCACTCGGTCCTGACGTCTTCCAATCTGCTTTATTTGGCGAGACGTCAGCGAGGTACTGATGTTGGAGGAGCAGAAACACACCCAGGTTGTTCACCTTTAACCTTTCATGTGACCTTGGTCAAAGTGAAGGGAAGTTAAGTAAAAAGCATTATCGGCAAAATGTGTAAAAAATTCCTTTATCTGCAGTAAAATGGCCCATATGACTGATATATTATCGTATGTGACAATATTAGACTGTTAATACTGATGCATCACTGTGGAAACAGCATGATGCCTGTTAAGAGTCACAAGATCGGCGCCTGGGCAGCTCTGGGTTTTCTGTGTGTCATCCTCTCTCTCTCTCTCTCTCTCTCTCTCCCCCCCCATGTCCTGTCACTCTTCAGCTGTCACTATCAATTAATGGCAGTAAAAGCCCAAATAAATATATACAAGTATTTAAATAAAGAGTCACAAGATCAGTCTGAGGGGTTGTAAGATGATTAATTGATTAAAAGGTGAAAAACAAAGCTACACAAATTTGTATTTTTTATTATTTCTTTGCTTTTTTGTGAAATATTGAATATCTATTTTTACTTTTTGGACCTAAAAAAGTTATTTAAATGAAACCACTTGATGTTTAGAGGAGAAATGTTTCATATAGACATCTAAAACGTCACAAGTGGACCCAACAAGACAGCCAAAAAGATTGGAAAATCTCTGGTTTAATTTCTGCCTTTACATAGTATCTTATAAGCTTCAGTCTGTAGGGAGTTGGCTTGACAACCAGAGCGTGATGGGTTCAAGTCCAGTACGCAGTGTGGACCGGTAGGATGGTGACTATGTGCCTCGTCACTCTAGCATCTCTCTAAATAACTGCATATAGTCCTGTATGTGTGTTTATTTTGGGCCTATGAGTGTGTGTGTGTGTGTGTGTGTGTGTGTGTGTGTGTGTGTGTGTGTGTGTGTGTCAAGTGGGATTAATAAAATAAATCTCCTTCTTCTTTTTAATGTAAACCCTTAATCTGAAAAGTATCCAGTATCTATAGCTGTTAAATACATTGTGGAGAGGAAAATGGAAATACTCAAATAAAAGCACCTTTAAAGTGGCTCTTAAGTACTTGAGAAAATGCACTTAGTTATTTTTCCACCTGGCTGCTGCTCCACAGGATGTCTGACAGCACAAAGTGAGCTCAGCTGAAGCTATTTGTCATTTTATTAGCACATGTAGTGCACGCTGCTGTTTGTTGGGGGAGAGGGAAGGTTTTATTATTGTGTAGTGGAGAGTTGTGTTACTGTATGTCAATCTAATGTGTGAAATAATCTCCAAATCTGTATCCACAGTTGTTAACTGAGGATTTGTAATGTGTAGAGGAATCTGTAAATGTGTAGTGTGTCCTCATGAAAAAGGCCTATTTAAATCTTCTTCCTACTACTGCTTCAGCATTGTTTACCTTTGTATTCTGTATTTAGATCATGTTTTCATCATTTTATCCGTCTGTTTAGTGTGAAGCAGCATTATTAAGGTCTCAGCTGTCATAACCTTCCTCCATGTTCATCATATTCTGACTTCTTCATCTTCTTTGCTGGGTTTTGGCTCCCCCTTCAGTGCGAAGTAGATTAGGAGCTGAGTGTCTTAAAGGCAGCCACAAATTAACATTAAATCCAGTTCAGACATACAGCAACATACAAACGTATAAGGACTGTTTAACCATTAGGACAGTGAAATGTTCTGTGACTATATTGTGTGTGTGAGTGCACTGAAGACGAGCAGCTGCAGAGTAATAATATTATACACTGGAGGAGAAGTCTGTGTATGTCGAGTCCTTAAAAGGCTCTGTGGTTTGGCAGCTTCCCGTAAAGGAATTTAATTTGTCTTCACATTCGATGTTTCATTCCCTGAGCTTCTATCTCTCTCTCTCTCTCTCTCTCTGCTGTTAGACAAAGAAAAGTTCATCCAAGCAAAAAGAAATGTGTGCACTTTAATATGAATGTAGTTTTGTTTGTTTCTAACAGGGTTTATGGATTATTTTATTGGAATTATAATGAGTAAAAAACTCCCTTAATAATCACCGCTGTGCTCTGAATTGATCACATTACATGCCAGCTTTACTGACATTGTTTCTGTCTATTTGGTGGCTGTTTGGATCTGTCGGAGGCTTTTATTTGACTGATTTTATTCTCTCTGACATTTCCCTTTCTTTACTCAGAGTCTTTCTCAGCTGCTGCCTCCGTTGTTCAGTGTTTGCGTTGGTGTTATGAGATCTGAATGCTCGTCGGGTAAAAAAAGAAAACTGAAGAGAGTCAGAGACCTGTACGTTTGATCTCAACTCAAATAATAAGATCATGAGGATTATGTTCAACTCCAAAACACGCCTGATAAAGCATTACTTATAGACCAGTGGCTCCCAACTTGGAGACTTTGCACTTCTTGATTTTAAGAGTGGGAGAACAAGAATTAAATTTTAAAATGTAGATTATTATTTAAGATTTAAACTTTGAAGACACAAGCTACAATTTAAATAGCCGTCAACTCTTTGCACAACAGCCTCATTCTGCATTAGAAAAGCTGAATATGTCAAAACAGAAGCCAGTTAAGCATGTATGATGGTTAAAAAACATAAAAGTTCAAATAAAGTTCCCTCAAATTATCATTATCTATAAAATATGTTACTGGAGTCGTCAGTGAGTGTATCGTCGTCACTGTTAAAGAGTTATCACACCTGCCTTTGATGCTTCATGGTCACACACCAACGGATCATTGGCTTCCTCTTCGTCAGGACTCTGGTTTACTGGTCAGCGTGGAGCATTCAGACTGCCTGAAGCCCAAAATAACACACCATAAAAACCTGCTGAGCTTTAGCTGTTCAAAAATATAGATTTTAATTTGAAGTTAAGAGTGGAAAATAGAAAAGTTTGTGCAGTTTGTGACCCCACAGTCAGCAAAAGAAGCTTTTTAAGTCATGAATAATTAAGCAGGCAGCAAAATCCTTGGGGGACACAGGAGACATCAGAACAAAGCTGCTGAAGGCAGAATCTGTCCTGTCGGACTCTACCTGCACTCAGAAAACCACCAAAACTAACATAGAAATTCTCTTTCATGCCGTATAGGAAACATCAGCACATCTGCAACCACACCTGTTTTACAGTTCCACGTATTTAATGTGTGTACTTGTGTATGGGTCACTCTTTTTATCCATATAAAGTGTTGCTTTTCTGTTTTATTGCTACTGCAACAGAACCAATTGCCCCTCGGGGACAAATAAAGGCTTCTTGATCTTAAGTCTTGTCAAGTACTCTGAAATTTTCTCATATGGAAGATTATCCATCACATTGAACCTGAAGACTCAAACTGCTTTTGTAAATTTACATTAATCTCTGGCTACCGTCAATCTGACACCCACAGGAAGAAATCAAAGTGAGATAATCTCCCTTTATGGACAACTCTAAGTTACCATTACCAACTAATACAACCTAACTGGGGTGACTCTACTCTACAGATACAAAGAGGAATGAATGAGCTTTTATATCATAGTTTACGAGGACATCTAGTGGTTTCTTTCCTCCATATTCAAGTGAAAGGACGAAGCTTCTCCATAGAACAAAAGGGCTTTATTCCACAATATAAACTTGTAACATCTTCAGCTACCGCCCCCCCAAAAAATCCTCCCCCCTCCCCTCCCTCCCCCACCCTCTCCCCACCCTCCCCCCACAGTATCTTCTGCCAGGTTACAAGCTGTAATCCATCCATCTGTGTAGCTTTCTGTACATCACACCATCGCTAAAAGCACCAACACAACTCAGCTGAGATCAAGCCATTTAAGTCAATTCAGACAAAAATTATTGCTCAGATAAATAAACCTATTCTACAAAAAAAAAAAAAAAAAAAGAAGGGAATAATTATATTAAGATGCATGTACTAAACACTGGATTTTCAAAGAAACAAAGTCATTTTTTTCAGGGGATAGTGGATGAAAACGTCTGTCCCCTTAGCTCTGGTTTAACATGCAAGGAGGTTCCAGAGAACATAATATTAACCCTCGATTAACCCTCTTTTCACCGGGTGCACCATGTTGTAAGACTCCTTTGCGTCGATGTAATGGAATCCCATGCAGCACACTTCACATCCTGTGTTTTTTTTTTTGTTTGTTTGTTTGTTTTTTTCATTTAGACAACCACAAACAATTCATAAGAAAGAAATATATATAATATATATATATGTAAAAATACAAAAAAATAACTAAACATTATAGTTCTGGACAACAAGTCAAAGAGGAGATAGCACCGTTGTTACAAAAGGGTCGGACAGACGGGACGGGGGTGAGGGAGGGGAGAGGAAGGGGGGAGGGACAGGATCAGTGACACATCCAGACTGGTGGCTCCATTAAACGGACAGACGACCATCCTTCAGAAAAATCCCTCTCTTCATTTCCTCATGTGTCCATCGTTCAGTGTACAACTGACACAAATGTAGTCCTCCTTCTCCGCCATCTCGGCCGTAACACCGACGCAGACCTGGTGGAACCACTGGTTACAGCTGCCGTCACACTGGACCCAATCCACCTACAGACAGACAGACAGACAGACAGACAGGTTGTTGGTCATCAAGAGGGAATACATCAACATAACTTTATTTTTGGCCACCAGTTCATATGAAGAACTTAATATGTAACATTTCTGTATTAAAATGTCAATCAGCACCAGACCTATGTTATGTATTTGGAGTTTATTGTTGAGTTGTGTACTTTATATTATCTCAAATGTTTCCAACAATGTTCAAACTCTGAGAAATCTCTAACTTTATTCAGGTAACGCCACATTTCACCGCTCACCTCGTATCCCCTTTAGTGGATGTGTCAGCGTTGGCACATTTTTAGATCTTGGTCGTTTTTAACTCTAGATTTTAACTGGATGAAGGATTTTAGTCGTCAGACGTTTGGATCTTTACTCTCTTTAAGTTATCAGTGAAACCAGCTGAGCTAACGTTAGCAGCAGCAGCCCCTCTGGGATGTCCTTTATCTGCTGAACAGCGTTGGAAAA
This sequence comes from Dicentrarchus labrax, assembly GCF_905237075.1. Classification (NCBI taxonomy): domain Eukaryota; kingdom Metazoa; phylum Chordata; class Actinopteri; family Moronidae; genus Dicentrarchus; species Dicentrarchus labrax. The sequence goes on along the minus strand of NW_026136715.1, from coordinate 7,123,429 downwards.
ACAGATGTTTAAAGTGAACCTGCTTTATTCAGTGTTTTTATGGGTTTTAATTACCAGATCTGTTTGTTTTGGAGAGCAGGAGCCCTCTGAGGATAATTCAGCTCCTGGTAAAAACCTCCTAAACGATGAACCCTGAAGGAATCCTAACCAGCAGAAGCTAACTCCCATGATCCCTCACTATACTGCATGATGGAATTTTTTTTGTTATTTCTTTTAACTTTAAAGACGCTCTAGCAGCAGAAATCATATATTGTATGTTGCTTATTTATACATCCAGCAGTTTAGCAGCAACATAGTCATTTATTTAAAGTCCAGTACTGATTGTTTAGCTTTGTTTTTGGTCACTTTTGAAATATCTGGCTGTTTAGCTGTTAAATACAATGTTCAACAGCTAGTCACTGACTTTGTTGCTGAGCTGGTAGAGAGGGGTTTTAGAGCTTTTTTGCTAAAGACAGCTGCCTGCTGCGGCTGAAAACTACATTATGAGAGCAGCGAGAGTGAACAGTGAAGTCCTTGTATGCTGCTGTGAAAACGTCATTATAATCTTCACATTCTGTCCTTCAGATCTTCTGTTGTGTAAACTTCCTCCAGAACCAGAATCGTTTACAGGATGTTCAGAGAAACTGAACTGAGGTGTTCCTTGACCTGCCCATCTTTTATGTTTGTGCCTTACCTTTAATGAAGACGCTTCACCTTGATGGAGTCCAGTTGCAAAAGTCTTTCTCTCATTTTGTTACACGATACTTATTATTGTGTACGTTCTATATTTACATAACGGCTTCCTGCACTGACACGGTAAACTGACCTCTGCAGAGAGGAGGAAGTGTATTTCAGACATTTTTCCTCACCTCATCTCCTTCTGGCAGCTGACACCTCTCTGCCGGACACACAGCCATTTCCTCATCAGAGTCATCGGACTGAGAGAAATCAGACCGCGGCGAGGACGAGGTCGAGGTTGAGGTCGGCCTGCGCTGCAGGTTCTTTTTATTCATCTTCTGTCTTTTGTGAGAGTGCTTTTTGTCCTTCACCCTGCGCTCTGCGTCTGAGCCTTCCCTCTCCAGGTGCCGCTTTGATTTCTTTTCTGAGCCAGTCATCGTTTCCCTCACACCGTTGGCGCCATCCTGAAAATAAAATCGCCACAAATTAAAACTGATTTTGAGTTCTGAGGAGGGATTTGATCAGTTCCTTCCGTACCTGATTCAGAGGCAGATTGTTTCCCTGAGAGTTAAACTGCATGTGTTGGTCACAGTCTGTGGACTCATCCTGTGTTGGCGACATGCATCTGTTTGTGTGCTGGCTGCTGGCTCTGTCCAATAAAATGTGGAAGAGGCTCTGGACCTCTGGCAGAGACACCTGCAGCAGGAGCCCCTCCACCATCAGCTCCTCTAGATCCCGACTCAAGCCTGTCACACAGAGAAACAACCAGAACATAAACAACAACACTCTGTAATGAACAATTAACCACAACAAACAATGTATAGAAACAGTTTCTTCTGCAGTCTGGAGTAAGACGACACTGACCCTGCAGTGGGATGCATCTCTGCTCGGTGTAGAAGACAGTCTGAGCATGGCTTGTCCTATTCCACTCTGGAGTCAAACAAGGAGCCTGTATCAAAAACATTAAATCCCAAACTTAACAAAAAAATAATACTTTTTTTTAACCGCTACAAAAAAAGTGGCACAAGGAGATGAAGAGTGACCTGAGTGTTGTTGTGAGCATCGTGGCTGCCGGATACCCAGCTCGTTAAGGTGGGAGGAGTTCCTGGTCTCTCTTCCAGTTCTGGTAGGTTACAAGACTGTGAAATCTGCTGCGCTCGGTTCTGCCAGTTAACTGTCCTCTCAACCAGATAGTGCAGTGCATCGCCCTCCGGCAGGCGCACTCCTATGTGCCGCAGAGATGCGAGCAGAGACAGGACTTTGTTCAAGGGGGGCTTTTCTGAACGCTGGCACTGCGGGCAGAGCCACAGCTGTGTTTCGCAGGAGTCTGACGGGTCTCTGACACACACACTGTGGAAGGCATCCCTGCAGAGTTCACACTGTAGCATCGCACCCATGGGCGCCTTCTGACAAACACACACCCTCAGATCCATGCAGTCTGCTGTGGGAAGGAGCTTTGACTCATTTGCTGCCCTGAGATTAGAGAAAGCCTCCATCTCCCTCACCCGGAGCTCCTCCAGAGTTGCCATCTGGTGAATAAAAACACAGAACATGTCAGAACATCTTCCGATTGGTGAGGGTTCATTAATCTCACCGACTACCACAGTGCGCTGCATATTTATCTTTGTAGGCAATGACGACACTTACTGCAGAGGTAGAATCCTTGGTCTCTGAAAGCGCTTTTTCCACGTCACTGAGAGTGTTGAGCCTTGGTGTTTTCTTTTTGTTATTTTTAGGCGATTCTTTCCCTTTCTTGGGCTTCCTCTTTGGAGAACCCACATTTCCAACTTCACATCTTGGACACAGGACCTGCGATAAAGAAATTAGCTGTCAGGCTGGTTTACATGCTCTTTTTCCAGATTTTTTTCCAGAGCAGCTCACATCTGCAGCAAGAAACTCACTTGTAAATGTATATAAATGTCTGTATTTACTGGAAATTGACTTAAAACTAATGTCGTTACTGACTTTGTCTTCAGATATATACAACAAAGTTATTCTTGAATTTGTAATTGTGAGCAAGAGAGAAAGAAGAAAAAAAAAAGTCTTGAAACCTTAAATCTTAAAACTGATTTTCTGGCTATCATTTAATATTTTCAAAAAGGAACGAGTAGAAAAAGTAATTAAATTGTGGCTTATAAATACTTCATGTTAAACAATTAACCAAATTAACATTAATAAAGATTGTGTTTTGCAGACATTTGAGCAATCACGGAGAGTCTTCTTAAAGATATAATACGTAACATTTAGGAGTAGTGTCCATATATTATCCCAAATGTTTCCAACAATGTTCAAGTTCATTTTATTCAGGTAACAGCGCTGTCTATGTCGTCATATCCCCCTTTACACATGCATTATCTTCCAGAAATCATAAATTTACATTTTATCCAGTTTTAAGGAACATTTTTAGGACACACTCTTTAGATCTTGGTCGTTGTTAACCGGATGAAGGATCTTAGTCATTGGACGTCGGAATATTAAGTCATCAGAGAAACAACCTGAGCTAACCAGAGTTTGGAAGATAAACACTCATTTTTAAAGGTGAAACAGCTTTAAACACCGGGCCTGTTTGTTTTGGAGAGGAGGAGACCTAGAAACCTCCTGAACACTGAAGGAATCCTAACCGGGAGAAGCTGACTGCAATGGTGGCAAAAGACAACAACACCCATGATCCCTCACTACTTCACAACGTCATCAAACTTAATCTTTATTATAATATAATATATAATAATATATATAATCGTTATTATATTGATGTGAGAGACCCTCTAGTGGCAGAAATTACATATAGTATGTGTAAAGGACAGTCATGAAGCATCAGTACCCACATCTAAAATGAGCCGCAAATCTGTATTCAATACTCTTGAAGAACAAGAAAAATGTAATGTATGAGGACAGATGCTCTGCCTCAAGCATTTCTACTGGATGTTGAAACCCAAAAATAGCTGTAATGCAATCAGATCCAGTGGCCATATGGAGAAAGTGAGCTGAACCCTGATGACCTTACAAACTCATCATTCATTTTAAGTAATGTGTGTGCTTTTACCTCCAGTAAAGTGAGAGTTGAGTCTTTCTGAAGGAAAGTTGTAGCTGCAGATTCCTTCCATTCTTGCACTTCTACCATTAAAGACTCCAGCCTGTCCAAAGGCTCCAGGTGGACTTGGATGGCTTGTCCTCGCAGCACCATGTCCGAGAGGCTGTCCATCATCGGTTCGCCGTCACTGGCCTGAGAAAAGCAGATTATTTCTGTGTTATAATCCAACTCAAATCAACCCAAACTGAGAAAAACTCCTGAAATGTTAAGTGTTTTCTAACCTGAAGCTCCTCTGCTTCTTGAAGCCACTCGCGGGCTTTTCTGATGGTGTCCTTCAGGAGAAGACAGCTTGGGAGGTAAGCAGGGATGCCAGATGCCTTCTCAGCAGCAGCACTAAGAGTCTCTATGGAGTGTGGGGGTCTGTGGTGGGCAGTAAAACACAAATGATGTACTGTAGGTAATAAACATACACACAGTAACTCAATAGAACAAGAAATGTCAAGGCATTTTCTTCCAACATCTTCACAGGAAGCTTTTCTGAAATTGATTTTCCATCAAACACTTTCAAAAATATTCCAAAAATACCCTGCACACGTAGTTTTTATAGCGTAATTCAAAGCCTACAGTTACTTAAAAAAAATAACAAAACATGGAAACATAGAAAAGAACTTCTGTGAAACATCTTCAATCATTTACAAAACAATATTTGTAGTACTGTGAAACCCAAAATTCCAAGCTGCAGTAAACTAAGGAACATAATCATTTTGAAAAATGTAGAAATTTAAGCCCTGACTTGAAATTAGTTTTTATTTTTTTTCTTCTGGTAATGGAGAGAAAAGATGCACATTCCTGACAGCCATGCCATTAAAGCTTTTGAAAAGCACTTGTGACAGTTAATACTGAACAGCACTGAGTACCAATGGAATGAGGGCAGAACTAAATATGATGCTCACTTTTTGTTGATCTTGTTGAATATTCTAGCGGGCAGCATTTTGCACTAGCTGTAATTAAAATGAAGCAAAATCAGGAGCACTGACGTAATAGATTACATTATTCACTTACAATCAGTGCAAATACCTGGACAGAAGGTTACAGCTATGATACATAATACAGAAATAACTTGTTTTTGGATTAAAGCCACTGTGGACAGAGCATGACAACCTATCACAGCATCCTCTTGTTGATGTTTTGGATGGTTTTTCCACTCTGTGCTGATGCTCATCATGGATCAGGTAGCGCTGCCCTCACCTGGCTTTAAGGAGACTGCTCGCCTTGTCCTCCCAGTGCTCGGACACAGTGAGCAGCTCCTGCAGGCGTGCCATGGCTTTCTCCACGGACGGATGAGGTGCCAGGCCGACTCCCTGGTCGATGAGCCTCCTCATGGTCTCCAGAGTGAGGGAGGCAGGCTGAGTGCTGGCCTGCTGTACCCCCTCCAGCCAGCGTGCCTGTTCCAGCCTCACTCTCAGGCGTGGCAGCTCAGGCAGCTCCACGTCAAAGTCAAAGCTGACGTCTAATAGGCTCTGGATCTCAGCAACGCTGGGAACTTCATCTGCCAGGACCTTCTCGCTGTGCTGCTGGAAGTCTTCGATGCGATTCAAGAGCTCCTAAAAAAAGACAAAACATACAAGGAGTCAAAATTAATGATAATCAGAGTCACATTCATTAAATCCCACAGCAAATGTAGTCGTCTAAAGCCAGGCGGAGACTGGACAGATTAAATTTTTTCATTATCTAAAGGTAACATGAGGCTTCAGCAGCCCTGCTCGGCTAAATAAAGTGAATAGCTTCCAAATTATACTGTGTTATAAATGTCTAATTCTGTCCTTGTTTATTTTTTGTTCCTCCTGGTCCAAATTTCTGCCAGATCAGCTGTCGCCTGATAAATTACCTGAATAATCAATTATCTGGTTCTTGGATGACCGGTTGGATTTCTGGCATGTGAGGACATTTTTGTCGTATGAGCAGTTCCACAGTCTGATTTCCTTAACGACTGCTGTCAAAAGGTCTGTTATGAACTGTGGTGAGCTTGGTTTAAATATTACTGGATTATTTTACATATTGCAGCTAAATTTAGTCTTGAGGCTACTGTGATATAACAGTGAACTTTGCACCTCAACAGACACCATATTGTCTGTGTGGTCAAGCCATCTGGGGCTTCATAGCCTTGATTTAGTTTTATTTTTATTTTTAAGGACTCAGCCACCTTGACTGAATAAACCTTTCAAAGTATTTGAACAGTGACTGGATCAAACCAACTGGAGGTACAATGTGAACATAAAAGTTGCAGGTTCTGTCCATGCAGAAAGGCAGAATAAAACATGTAGAGTGAATTAACACAGTATTAATAAAAACGCACAGTATGTGCAGCTTGAATTTTTCCTGTGGTAAAATCAGAGGATGCATTTCTCTTCCACATCCTACCTTCAACATGGGGGCCTGAGGGAGACTGCAGGAGAGGTTATAAAGCTGCCTCACAAATGAGCTCAGCTCCTCCACAGTCAGCTGGCTGCATGATTTCCCATTACCACACCGATACCTAGGAGAGATCGTCCAACAAATTAAAGAACGAAACCCATTAAGGAACCAATACTGTATCCTACTTTTTCCTGAGGAAACGTGATGGAATGTGAAGACAGATAATCTATAAACCTGATGTAGTAGAGTTTATTAATCCTACCTAGTCTGCCTTTTGCCATTTAATAGCTGCTGTGCCACCGAGGCGCACTTCTCCGCATCTTGTGTGACCAGACGTAGCCGACGCAGCAGGTCATTGTCAGGGAACCGCCTAGACTCAGATTCAGCAAGAAGAGAGCGAAACACTGGGAGGCCTGAGGAGAGAACACCCAGTTAATGAGACACATAATGAAACATTCACGTTTTAATTAACCTAACATTGTGTCTACTTGTTTTTCATCATTTTTGCCCTCAGTGACTGCGTTGTTTTCAAACATTCACTTATGAAAAGGACTATAGCAGTAAAGCGGCACTGTATATTTTTAAATGCTTTCACAAAAAAGGTCAGACAGCGAATATCAGGATGAGGAACTCTGATGAGATGATTACACTTTCTACAGAAGTGTATCGTATGAGTTTGAGTATACAGTGGAGGAAATGGTGCTGAACAAAGTGAGACAGGAAAAGAGATGAAACTGTCTTCATATCACGGGATCAACCAGAACACAAGCCTCTAACAGACAGCAATCAACAATCCACAAAATGTGGTTTTGCTGCTGTGACTGGGACATTTTGGAGGCGCTGTTGGAGGAGTCTGAGCAAGGCAGCGATGCAGGGGATGAACCTACATGAGTGAAAAGCTGACCCAGTTTCAGCGTTCTCTTGTTAGTACACAATACAGCTGACAAAGTAGTTCATTCCTCAAAGCAATTTTGTTTTGTTTTGGAGAGTAACATAATGTCTAATAAGAACAACTTAAACCAGATATAAAGCTAAACTATGGCTGCATGCGGTTGGAAAATGACGGGGTGTGTAAGAAGATAGCGTTTAGTTTTATGTTAACACTGGTATGATCCTTTAATGCTTTGTCTTCTTATTTGCTCTTGCTGTTTACCTTTCTTCTTTTCCAGTTTAGCCTCTAGAGTCTCAGTCACGAGGGAGGCCCAATCATCATACAGTTCAGCTCGCTGCTTTACAGCACTCATCATGGGATAGAGGTCGTCCAGTGTGTATCTGTAACTGCAGGAGCAAGCAGAACACTGAATTAATGGGAGGTATGCAGTAATAAGAGGACACACAGATCTGCCTCAGAATATTCAGTGATAAAATGTATCTTTACAGACATACAGTATAATATTCATTACATGAATACATCTCACAGATACTGTGTACTCTGATCTCTGTGCACAAAGCATGTTTACAGTCCCTGAATCAGTTCCAGAGGGACTCACTTCAGTGTGTAGTTGGTGACGGAGCAGGAGCAGAGGTCGTTGATGTGGTACAGACAGACCAGGGCTCCTGAGTTACAGGAACAGGTGACAGCAGACAGGTAGCAGGTGGTCCTGCACTTGGCACACTGTCGCTCGTCATCCTGGAGGTGATCATATTTTGCCTCTTTGCAGTGAAACACCCCCTTAAGGTGTGGGACAACAACAAAGGTGTTAAAAGCCAATTCAAGTTTGTGGCATGAACACTTAACACTGTTTCTTTACAACAATTAAACACAATGTATACACAATAAAAGTGACACATTATTATATGTTTTTACACACTGAGAATAAATGTAATTTTGTAGAAAGGTGCACATCCTGTGTGTATTTAGTCCAGGTGCAAGATAACAGTATCCGCACTAAAGAAAATCTTCACAATATACAGTGAATTAGTGTATTGACATGATAATGAGGACTATCCTACCATTTTCTTCACTTTATCTCTCAATTTCTGCTCTTCTCGAATCATGGTGACCATGTCCTTGTGGACAGCTGATGCCAGGACCACATCGAGTGTGTCTGCTTTCGAGGCCATGTTGCACACCATCTCATCGTGGGAGAACACATTATACCGGTGCAGCATACGATAGTGGTCAATGCACTGCCTGCCGAGAGGCATCTGGAGTAATAGAAAGGAAAGAAATGGGTTGAAAAGACAGTTATTGTTGTGTTTAATACTTTTTGGAGCAAAAATTCACTGGCTCCAGCTTCTCAAATGTGAGTTTCTTTGTGTAATACCCTTGTAAAATCAATTAAAAATGAAAGAATAATTGAAAATGATTTGTACAAGGCCTGTCATTTTATGCAATTATTATTTGTGTGGTTACACAAATAAAGTGACACATACCCAGTCCACAGTGCAGAAGTTGACCGCCTCAGCGAAGTTGAAGCCCTGATTGAAGCCGCTGTGGTAGGCTCTGGGAAACGTGATGACAAACTCGCCAGCGCACTGGTTTGTCCTGTAAATCTGAAGGACGGCAGAGACAAAAGAAGATGATTTATGTTCCTGTTAAAAAGACCAGCTGCTCGTTCATGTAAATGTCAGCTGTGCTTTGCTGTAGATTATAGACAGAAAGCATCAGAGCATGTGAAAGAAGAGGCATAAATACACACTGGGACTCCGTGGGCCATCAGGGTGTTGGGGTTCATGATGGTGACCAACTGGTGCAGCAGGTCAGGCTGAGACTCAAACAGCTCCGGGGCCAGTTTCCTCATCACCTCCTCCAGCTGTTCTGCAGCAAATCCAGGAGCTCCGTACCAGGTTTTGGGTTCCCCCCTTGTAGTGAATAAGATAATCGTAAGATTTTAGATAGAAATAAAACATTAATAAAGTCTAGACTTAATGTTAACCATCACATGCCACCATAAATACTCTAATTAAGGAAAGCCCTTAAAGGTAGCAAGAGCTTTAGCAACAGCAGACTTTTGTTCTTAAGTACCAGTGCAGGTAGTTGATGGAGTAGCTCCAATGATCCTCGATGTGCCAGCAGAAGGAGGAGAAGCACATGCCAACATAAAGCCACGGCAGCGTCATCCCACAGATGTCAGCTGTCACATGAGTCAGTACAGACGGGTTCATCATCGCCAGGTTGTTCAGGTTCCAGCCACACTTGAGGTATTTCTGAAAGACAGACGACATATAGAGTTTAATAACACAGGAGTTACTGTGCAATATACTGTTTATACCACTTAATCCTATCTGATATCACACTGTCTGATATAGTCAGACTGTATTCACCAAGACCCTTTTTAAAGACCCTTTTAATATCAGATAGAATACAATTTAATAACCGTTTCATAATCATAATATGAAATTATAGAAAACCAATAGGAACGATACAGCCTAGAATTCTGTACTATTACATCACATTTTTAATACTTCCCAGTAGTTTATAACCAAGAATTCCTAATGATGTAATTAAATGAATGCAACCTGGACCTGGACAAGCAGATGGACGGATTAACCAATTTAAAATAATTATCTATTTTAAGTTCATTGAGGTTTTTGCTAAAATCTTGTACTCTTCCCTTGCTGGTTGCTGTATCTTTCAGTAGTGACGTGAAGTGATGTGGACTGAAAATCCACATTAAAAAGGATTACACAGTTTTCTGCAGCACAATCTACCCTCGTAACAACCCCATTGTTAGGTTATAGGTGTGTTACAGTCACCTGACATGACAAACAAGACCAGCAGACACATTTTGGATCTTGTGTGGCTCGTTTCGTGGGCATACCTCATCAGCTGGGGAAACCTTAAATTTCCCATTCGGAATAGGGAATCCGCTCCCAAACTCCTTTGAGGCAATATCCGCTCCATATTCTACGGTGACGTCCTCCTCGATGGCTCCCACCAAACGCCAGAACTCTTTCTCCACCAGCTCTGTGGGTACCATCTGTAATGAATACATGGAAAAAGACACTCACATTTAAAATACAGCAAGAGAGAGCGAGAGAGAGAGAGAGAGAGAGAGACAGAATTATTTTGACAAAGCTCTACTTACGTGAACTGGCATGTTGAAGTAATCAGATTTGAATGCATCAGCCATTTGACCAAATGCACGCAGGGAATAGTCTCTGTACGCTTGTTCAAAGCCGAATGCCTCGTGAGGTTTGTTGCATTCCTGCGGATAAGAATTAAAAAAAGCATTGAGCAGTGGACAGACTTGTTGTTCTTGTTTTAATAGCTTACACAGGAGTCAATTTGCATCGCTTTAATCAGACTTTGCAGTTCATCCTCACCTGAGCCAGACACTTGGGGCACCTCCAGTCTCCTTTGGGGACATCGTGCAGAGGAGGGATCAGGCAGAAGGTGTGGTAGCTGTCGTCACAGCCGTCACACAGCAACAGACGGTCTTCTTCTCCCCCACTGCCACACACCAGACACACAACCAGATCCACCTGGGGAACACAAGGAGCAGTTTGTAATGAATTCAGAGCCATGACTACTGACAAATGTAGCTTCAAGACAGGAATTGTAAAGTAACACAAGCTAACTGTATAACACTCTGCTAATACGGGGCTTTTTCAAACTACAAGCTGTTATCAACTCTCACCAAATATATTACCAATACAAAAGAGTGTCAAAGTGCAAGTGAGACATATTCAGAGACGTTGTCTAATGAAAGGCTCCATTTAAACCGTAATTTCAAGTGTCTCTTATCCAAATAAAACCCTGATGAGATTAAAAAGACAATTTCATTTTTTTTTCCCCCCATTTGAACTTTTTAAACACATATATGCATCTCTGTTGGCCAGATCACCTTGTATTTGATCGTATCTGTTGAAATCCCTGGAGCCGTTTTTCCTTGTTGCTTTAATGAGACAGAGAACAAACAGCTAATTTCAGTGTCACGTTTGTGTAACTTTATCTGCCTTCATCACAAAAACAGAGGAGACAGACGATGGATGTATTAAGAATCTGTGAATGACAATTTTCTACAGATTGCTTACTGACATAGATACACGTAAGGAGGAGAGACAGATGCATTTATAACTCTTTAACATCTGGCTACAACATCTGGCTACAACGCATCTCAAAAAATCTCCGTCTTGAATGCTTCTTGGAGGCATTCACACTTTGCTTTATTGAGATGGGATAGCAATCTAATTCATGCAAGACGAATGTGATAAAAAGGGGTTTAAATGTCCAATTTTGTTGGAGTTAGTTAACTCTTTACATTCCTTCTGTAAATATTCATCATTCATGCAATTACATACACTCATTAATGTAAAGTTAATCTTGTTATGCGTTATGCAAGTGTACTTGTAGACCCAAGGAAGACTACAAACTACATTAGCAATGCACAGCATTAATGTAGTGCCTATAAACAAACTTTAAAACAATGGACAGACAAAAGATATTTTATAGCACAAGTTTAATGTTAAGTAATTAAAGCGGAGTAGGACTTCTGATCATGCATTAAACTGACTAACAGCTTTTTTTAATTTTTGATCAAGAGATTTGAGAACTCATGCAGGTACATCTCGTCCAAACACATTTGCACTTACTGGACTCGGAGGAACGGGAGGGATGAATTTCTTGTACCGTGACTTGGATTTGTCAGCTTCAATTATCGGCTCCTTACTTTCAACTGGTTCCTGTTTCACTGGAATGGGAATCTCTTTTTCTGTAAGACAACAGGAAATGATACTAACACCATTAACCAACCGTAAATGGATGGTAAATGGACTTGTATTCATAAAGCACTCACTGGCTTTACAACACTTACATTCACCCATTCAATCACACAGGCTGCCATGCAAGGTGCCAACCTGCTCATCAGGAGCGAAACAGCACTTGATACTAAGCTCACTCACACACACACACACACACACACACACACACACACACTCACACTCACACACACACACACACATACACACACACACACACACACACAAAGCCATCGGGAGCAATTTGGGGTTTAGTATCTTGCCCAAGGGCATTTGACCAGACTAGGAGGGACTGACCTAAGAAACCCTCCAATTACTAGACCAGCTCTACCACCCAAGGCACAGCAGCACCAAGCAGAGGACTTAAGCATTCATGAGCAGTATACAAAAACATGAAATAAATAGTTTATAAAGGCTCTATATTTAGTTGTATGTGGCTATGAGGACATTTTTTGTGTTTATTAATGTACAGTATCAACATTTATAACCTCTTCTATGAATATATTATTTTTACTTTCTTTTTCTACAAGTCAACATGTGTCCACAGGAGAAGTTATAGTTAAAAATACATTAATGAACACATATCTTGCTTATAACTACTTTATATACAATTTATGAAATATGCTTAGAAAAGCTAAATAGGTCGAGTTCAAGTAAAAAAAGTTACTGTAAATACTGTAAATGTAATTAATATATGAAGACGGACCTGGTTCTTGCTTGGCGACAAAAGAACCCATCCTCCGCCTCAGGTTTGGCTTGCTCTCACCCGGCTCACCTGGTTCAGTCTTCACACAGAAAGCCTACAGAAGGGTGTTGCAACATGGGGAGAACAGCAAAGAATGAAGTACTGCTTGTTTCAGTTTTTTTTCTCCCAGGTGTGTGTGGCACTCTTCCAACACCCACCTCACACTTCATGCGTTTGGCTCTGCGAGCAGTGGGGCACATGTCCGGCATCTGGGCCAGCTGCTTCTGAGCCTGTTCCTGCAGCTTGTGCTCCTTGGTGTCATGGCTCTCAATGCTTCCTGGAAGCTCCAATGGCTGGACTGGCTTCTGAACACACTGAAGGAAATAGTATGACAGTTAAAACCACAGGTCACTATCTATTAAAACTGCATGACTGGATAAACCTGTATGCTCAAATGCAGCGAGCAGTAAGATATCAATGGTCTAAGAGGAAGTTTGAGTGTCCCACAGCCTACATTTGAATCCCCTCAAATGGTTATTACTTCCGTTTTACCTGAGGTAACAAAGAAATATGGAACAAAATGCGACAATAACGAGGAAGTATTATAAGCTACCAAATGTCGTTGAAAGACTGGGACACTCTGCCAAAGACAGTATTTGATATTTACATTTCAGTTCATCAATTTTAAACAGCCACAGGGTGAAAGAGGCCATAAAAAGGATGTGGTTAGTTTCAGTTTGTCACCCCAAAGCGGGGGGACAGAAACTGAGAAGGAACAGGCCAAATCAGACGACAACAGGTGTACAGGTGATGAATATCAGACTTCCAGGAATTGCCTGTGAGTTGGCAGTTTTTTAATTATAGTGGCACTTAAAAAAAATACAGAAGATAAAAGAAAATCTACAACAATATTTAAATTGATACATAATTAGCACCTAATGTCTGCCTGCTGCCTGCCAAAGAAGTGTGTGTAGGTTGACTTGTCGAGGAGAGGATCAATTCATTTTGCTGTAAAACTGGTGAGTTAAATTCACAATACAGTGTCTGCAAATATTAAAACAATAAGCTGAAAATACAGAATACTGTCCAGCCACAGATAAACATGCATTGTGTTAATTTCGTGGCTTCAAACCGTGACACAAACATACCTTTTCAAGTTCAGGATCAGCCTCCAAACGCATCAGTTTGGAAGCTGCCTCTGGTGCCTGAGGCAAGAAAGAGCTTGGGTAATTAAACAATTTAGAGTGACCTGTCCAATAGGTCACACGGTACCAATCCAATGACCTTGGATAAGCTCTCTTGCAACATGTTACTGAATATTAATGTGCAAAAGCTATTAAACAACATAACTAGACACCAGATGATAAATTCACTCTTATTATTTTTAGTCAGACATTAAATAAAATACAACATAAAAACATAGATTGAAGCTGTAGCCCAAAACAAAACATGCATATCCTAATAATGTATTTGTTTGCATTTATTTTTATGGTATTAATGTAAATTCATATTCTGATCAAATCTTTAATAGGACTCGTTGCTTCTCATTCAAAGTGAAACTAAAACATTTTAGCAAAATAATTAACAATTATAACTCTGACTAACAATTAATAATTGATGGTAATGAGCAGAATGGATAAACATTATTAGGAATTTGTTTACATTCAAGGCCACACGCTGTTGTATGTATGACAGCTTCTCTTTGTGTGCTTCGCCAGGAACAAGATACGCTGTCATAATGATGTATGTGTCCAACTCACCAGCAGGTTTGCGCCACTCTGAAACAGATTGTAGGGATAAAGAATTTTCTCATAATGTCCTCGCAGGTGTGAGCCGACAGCTTTGCCCGGGGCGAAGCCCATTTGTAGTGCAATCTTGGTCCATCGCCGGTCCCGACAGACAATGTCAAATCCACCCTCATCTGCTACCAGCTGGAACAACAGGGAGGGAAGTTAATGGTGTGAGTTGTTTAAAATAAATAAATAAATAAATATATATATATATATATATATATATATATATATATATATATATATATATATATATATATATATATATATACACACACACACACACACACACACAATAATGTGCCATGATGTCAATTATCAACCTTATTGAGTTTGTATAAATCCAATATCTTCCGCTCCACATGGGGAATCTTCAGGGCACATCCCTGCAAATCCCAAAATTTGGCAATCTGGTCCAAGAAGTTGAGCTTGACTCTGGTCTGTGCCTGGGAAACAACATCAGACATAAACACAGTCAGCAACAAATAAATTAAATACGAGGAAATCAAAAAGGACATGAGGAATCCAAGACAAGAAAACCATCACTGGGGAAAATAATACAGAAATCATCTGAGCAGGCTGGTGTGTATCCAAGAACACAGAGCAGCGCGTCCTGTTGTTTCAAATACACAAACAAATAAATACACTTTCAGTTTCATAACTTAAATGTTTGGATTAAGTAACAATTATGTAACGTCGTCTAAGTTTGTAATTTATCCGTTGTTACATAACATCATCACGAGGCATTAATAACATTAATGTTCCTTGTTATTATCGGCCTGGTAATTATATAAAGAAGGGACAGACATCGTAATTAAATGCACAGTTTTTTGACTACTGGCACACATACAGATAGTCAAATACTCACTGGTTTCAATCTGACTAACAAAACTCACCTCCAGCTCATTGAGCCTCTGGATCCGAGGAACAAAGTGGAGTTTGTCAACATCACAAGCAAACGGCGGCTGCCAACCCTACACGGTAAGAAAAACACACAAGACGGCTTCATGAAGGTCATCATAACAATGTATCCTGGATTTTATACGTAGCTGGCAATTTCCATGATCTTATTGTTGCATTGAGAAGTAAAACCTCGCACCGTGGTCCTTTTGTGACAACTGTTTTTACAATGATTGGACTCAAATTTGAGTAATTATCCATCCTTAATTCTTTACCCATAGTGAATTAACTAATCTGTAAATCAGGCACATAAAAGAGGCGTGAAACTACACAAATGATAAAGTGATGGCTTCAAAGTTGACAGAAAAAGCAAAAGGCCTGCTGATACTGAAAGAACACAGTGATCCTTTTCAGTTCATAACTCAGAACACCAAATCAATATCTGTGTCAATATCACACACGGCCTTGCATATGCAATAACAATAACCCCCCACCACCACCACCACCCCACATCATAACAAGCGGAGACCCAAGTTCTTGCTTCAAGTCAGTAGCCAACAACCCCCACTGGCACACAAAATGGCCAGATGGAAGACTCACCAGCCCAGCTTACCACAAAGCCAACATGGAGGACAACACCCTACAACACAGGCTCACACATGAACAGTGGCTCATCTTCAACAAAACTTCAAAAATAATAATAAAAGTGCCACCACAACTCTTATATTGTGTAATAGTGTGTTGGACCACAACTTCAAAAAAAAACAAAAACAACTTGTGATTAAACATTTGTAATTAAATAAACACATTAGGGTACTTCTTGTTGCCCCCCCTCCTCCTCCCTCCATTGGGGCAGATTTTCCACTGACCCTCCACCATGAGAGGTGACCATTAAATGAACCATTAAATAAAATAAAAACCACATTTAATCACACATTCATCAGAAGAACCGGCCAGCCAACCGTGGAGTGACCCAACAGCATCATGATGCTCTTCTTCATGAAAAATAATCCATAACTAACATCCACTGCAGGAGACATTTAAAGACAAAAAACAACAACAACCACATTCCTCTTTTTTTTTATTATAGATTATAGATAATAGATTATATCACCACGTTATACGCAGTCGAGCAGCTTCCGCATAGCTGCCTGACTCAAAGCCGCTTAAACACTGACAGGTTGTGGAGCTACCGTTAGCCTAGCATGCTGAGCTCAATGACCGAACCGCTGAGAGGCTTTTTTTATTTTTTATTTTTTATTATTTATTTTCTGTGTGTGTGTGTGTGTGTGTGTGTGTGTGTGTGTGTGTGTGTGTGTGTGTTGACAAACGGTTGACCACGACTATAATAAAGCAGCTCTAAACACACCGACACACTCACAGCGCTGCTAACTTAACTTAACCCCCAAAAACTCGACCTCTCGGAAAAGACTAAATGAAAATAAAAAAATAAAATAAAAAAACAAGTTAAAATAAAACATATAACTCGGGTTAAACAGCGTTAACGCCGCCGCCAACCGACAGCTAGCTCTCGCTGGTGGCAGCACAAAGAATGAGCGTCCGCCATGTTGGAGAGTCCCTTTAAACCTAACTGCCGTCTCAACGGCTGCTCAGCATCCGTTCGTCGTCTTTGTGTCGCACTCACCGGAGGCGGCCGCACTTTGCAAATGCCCGTTTTCTCGGCGATGGGACGGATCTTGTTGATGAAGGCATACGGATCTCTGAATTCTTCCCAGCTGGGCTCGAAGACCGGGCACTCCGGGGGAGGCTTGAACTCGTCCGGCCGAGGCTGGCTCATCGTTCTCGGACCGACCCGGTGGAAGAGCTCGGACCCGGGGGGAGGAGGAGGAGGAGGAGGAGGAAGAAGAGGAGGAGGGGGAGAACCGGTGACTGCTCTCCTTCCTCTTCTTTTTTTTAGTTAGAGAGAAAAAAGTATCGCCGTGTTCCGTTTCTCTTTCTTTCTAACGATCCCCGTTTGTTCACCGTCAGACCGTCAGTCGTCATCAACACGAGAGGAGGCAGCTTTACACACACACACACACACACACACACACACACACACACACACACACACACATCCATGCACAGTGAGGAGACTGTTCCAAGGCAGTGAGCACGTCCGCTGAAAAAACTAGACACCGCTCAGTTCTTGTTAGTGGCAGTGTGATTCCTCAGTGTTTGCTGTCTAATAGACTATTTAATGAGGAGCTTATTGTGGTTGTTGTTGTTGTTTTTTTCAATGATACCAAATAAATAAATAAAATAAAAAAAACACCTTATGTTATGTGAAGATATTTTATTGATGTGTATTTTTTTTTGTGCTCAAATTTGAATAACTACACAATATAAACCCGGATTAAGGTTAATTTAATGTGTTTAAATGTGTGTTAGTGCAGGGTGTATAAATCCCCTCTGATGTGCATCATTCAGTAGTGAGCTGATTCTCTTTGTAGGATGGCGAAGGCATGATGCAGTTGTCCAATTTTGTGGGAGGAGTGAGGAATACTTTACTTAAAATTCATTATTATGTCAAAGGATTCGAGTATGTTTTATTATAATTCACAACAAGGATGTAGGAAGATATTTAGTAAAGTTCCCTTCATGCCACCTCCAAAAAAATGATAATTAAGTCATATAATATACAATAAAAATGATTAAAAATATTATTAATTTGTAGTCTGCAGGCCAGTGTTGATTCTTCTGTGGTTAATGTTATTTTCCTGCTAAAGTCAAGCAGCATAAATTCAATGACGAAGTGCAAAACACATTTTTAGGTGAGATAAACATCCATAAATACTGATTATAACACAGGGCGTTGATCCTCTGCTGCACAGACGCTTTAAACATTAAAATAGGGGCATAAATTAAGAGTATACCCACTTCTCCAGGGGTGTAACCAATATGCTACAGCAGAAATCAACATCTGACTCTGTTATTAATAAATATCTACATGTTCTATGCTTACAGAAAACTCAAACATGTCCATATTTGAAGTAGGATAATCGATTATAATCTCTGCTCCAGAGGCTGTAACCCATTAAAATCTGCCATTTTCTCATCAATGCCCATCAATTAATTGCATCAAATTGCGGATTAACATTACTAATAATCCCTCGCACCGTGTTTTTCATAAAACATAATCTATAAAACAATTCTCCTCTTCGTAGACTGTCTTTATGTTTACACTTGCGCGGAGGGATATGTTCAGGTGACTCTTTCACGGCTACCGGGACTCGTTGTTTAAATAGCCAGCCTGTGCACTTTGATTGGATGTTTCTCATCAACGTTTTCATAACATCTGCTGCTGCTGCTGCTGCTGCTGCTGCACAGTTAAAGACACTTTATCTGCTGCTTCAATGTAAAAATAAACCTCAAAACTCATGTTTTTAAATCCAGTTCAGGTTTATAAAACCTCTTAAATCTACATAACTCAAGTAACCATCACAGTTTAAGAAAGAAACTCCACTCATCGTCTTTGTTAATCTGTGTGTAAATCTCATATATATTGCTTGATTTTGTAATGATTTTATTGCTCTATGAGAGGCTACATGTCCTATTTATTGTATTTATTTGATGGTAGTATGTTGTCGCCATGGTAACTCGACTCCCGCTGCCTTTCACGTCAAAGACCACCAGTGCCGGAAGAACTGTTCAGATCATTTATTTAAGTAAAAAGCACCAAATACAACAAAAGTTACACAAGTTTTATCAGTGAAATGTAAATTAAAGAATCAAAGTAAAAGTACCTGTGACTGTTTTATTTATCAGATTGTTAATACTGATGCATCAGTGTGTAAAGAGGCTTTTTACTGTTGTAGCTGGTTGAAAGTGGAGCTAGTTTTATAAACCTTGTTTTGGTCCACTGGTTCTAAATCCTGCCCCATGATCATCTTAAGACCCCTGTGAGATTATTAGTGGGGCAGGACAGAAAAAACAAAGTTCTGCTGCACACGTTTTTTTATTTTTTGGATCTTGGATGGAATTTTTTCTTGGATTTGTTGTTTTGTTTTGTTTTCTAATTTGACCTCTTTGGTTCCAAACAGTTATTTAAAGCTCCAGTGTGTAAGGATTTACACTGTTTCCAAGCACAAGGGAGAAACTAAGGTGCCCGACATATGTGAGAAAAACATGAACAGACCGATCTATAGCTAGTGTTTAGTTTGTCTGTTTGGGCTACTGTAGATACATGGCGGTTCAACATGGCGGACTCAACGGAAGGCGACCTGCAGCAACCGTAGATAAAAACGTCTCATTCTAAGGTGACAAAAATATAACAATTGATATATTCATGTGATTATACACTAATGAAAACATACCTATTTTATAAATCCAATAAATCCTCTTAAATGTTAAACACTGGATCTTTCAAATAAACCAAAACTAAACTAATATGAAGTGTTTGTATTTCTTACAGTGTTACTATATACAGTATTCTTACAAAAACCCCAGCATGTATTACAATGTGAGAGTAATGCACATTATTTTATCTAAATAAAACATCATTAATTATAGTTTCTGTCACCTCTCTTCTCTGAGGAAGTGAGTTTCTAAATCAGTAAGTGTGTAGCGTTCACTGGACGAAGAGACGGTACCGTTGTTAGTCAAGAAGATACAGATTATTTAACCACAATGTTTCTGTTTTGGGGGAGACTGAGAGGAAGAGGAAGTGACCTGTATTTGAAACGGGGACGCGGCGGTTACTTGGTGTCGTCTTACACCACCGTTACACCCTGCAAGACAAACTTTATTCCACAGCACAATTCAAATACAACAATTCTTCTGAATCTAAAGTTGACTTTATAAAAACAGCGAGAGAAATCATCAAAAGCTCAGAAGTTACGCGGTACAGATATTAAATCATTATTGACTCAGTACAGGATAGAATCACTGCCGTGCAGCCGAGATCACGACATTCAGTATTCGTCGTCATCTTCAGAATCGGGGCTCATTCGACCCAACTCTTCGTAATCCTTTTCAAGAGACGCCAGGTCCTCTCTGGCCTCCGCAAACTCGCCCTCCTCCATGCCCTCGCCCACATACCAGTGGACGAACGCGCGCTTAGCGTACATGAGGTCGAACTTGTGGTCAAGACGAGACCAGGCCTCGGCGATGGCGGTGGTGTTGCTCAGCATGCACACGGCCCTCTGGACTTTGGCCAAGTCACCACCGGGAACTGCAGTTGGCGGTTGGTAGTTGATGCCAACCTGTCGAGACAAAGATAACGATCAGACTGATAAAGACTCAAACTCACACTTCTCACCTCCGTAACATTTCCCACCTTGAAGCCAGTCGGGCACCAGTCGACAAACTGAATCGAGCGTCTGGTCTTTATACTTGCAATGGCGGCGTTCACATCCTTAGGGACGACGTCGCCGCGGTACAGCATGCAGCACGCCATGTACTTGCCGTGACGAGGGTCGCACTTGACCATCTGATTGGTCGGCTCAAAGCAGGCGCCCGTGATCTCGGACACAGTCAGCTGCTCGTGGTAGGCCTTCTCAGCAGAGATGATGGGTGAGTAGGTGACCAGAGGGAAGTGGATACGTGGAAATGGGACCAGGTTGGTCTGGAACTCCATCAGATCGACATTGAGGGCGCCATCGAAGCGAAGGGAGGCCGTGATTGAGGAAACAATCTGACCGATCAATCTGTTGAGGTTTATGTAACCGGGACTCTCGATGTCCATGTTGCGACGGCAGATGTCGTAGATGGCCTCGTTGTCCACCATGAAGGCGCAGTCGGAGTGCTCCAGGGTGGTGTGGGTGGTCAGGATGGCGTTGTAGGGCTCCACCACAGCGGTCGACACGTGGGGAGCCGGGTACACGGCAAACTCCAGCTTGGACTTCTTGCCGTAGTCGACGGACAGACGCTCCATCAGCAGGGAGGTGAAGCCGGAGCCGGTTCCACCTCCAAAGCTGTGGAAGACGAGGAACCCCTGCAGGCCCGTGCACTGGTCCGTCTGATGAGGACGACAGAGAGAAACTTCTGTTAAAGGAATAGTTTGACATTCACTTGCAACGAGTTAGATGAATAAATCGATATCACTCTCACATCTGTTCATTCAGTAGGAAGCTACAGCAAGCGGCTTGTTAGCTTAGCTTAGCACAAAGACTGGAAACAAAGGGAAACAGCTAGCCTGGATCTGTACAAAGGGAACAAAATCCTCCTACCAGCATCTCTAAAGCTCAGAAATGAACAAATCATATCTCATTTGTTTAATCCAGACAGAGAGATTAAAACTGTGACTTTCTGTTCAGATTAAACAAACAAGACAATGAGCGGACTGTTGAACTATTCCTTAACATGATAGCTGATGTGTTAGCTTTTTAAAAAAAACATGTTTTAGAGCTTTTTGCCTTTATTAGACAGGACGGTTCAAGATGCAGCTGATGGTGATGACAATACTCTTTAATAAAGTGAATTAGAGATGAATCACCCTCATGCAAGGGTTACACATCAATAATAACCAAATTTTACACATAATCCACGATAATGAATCCACTCACAGAAATTATTTTGAAAAACATCAACAGTAATTCGTCAATCATTATTACTGACCATCTTACGAACACGCTCCATGACTCCATCAATGATTTCCTTCCCAACAGTGTAATGGCCACGTGCGTAGTTGTTGGCTGCGTCCTCTTTTCCAGAGATCAGTTGCTCAGGATGGAAAAGCTCTTTGTACTTTCCAACCCTTACTTCATCTGAAACAGACAGGTTTTATTCAGAAAAAGGTCAATAAGATCAACTATAACTTGGTTTAACTTGACAGACCAGATGCCAAATGTCCAGGCATGTATCAGCTTTATCGGCACATTGACTCATTGATGGTTCTGTTAATGTAACAGACTCATGGCTAATTGTTATATATATATATATATACAAACTAAAAATCAGTATAAAAATGAGTCTTGAACTTGAATATTTTACTCTAAGCATTATATAGAGTTAGTGTGGAGTCCCAAAACTGACTAAATGTAATACAAAGTCATCAAACTAGTTAAAATTAGGGAAATGGGAAATGTTGATTGGGGAAAATAGGGAGTAAGTAAGTGATTTAAGGACAAGTTCACAATTTTTCAAGTCCCATGTGAAGACTGGAACAGAGTTTGTTGCTGTAATTATTCCTCAAATGAGCAACAGAAAGATAAACAAGGATTCAGATAAATGTTTTAATTAGTTTAGATTTTTGTTAACAAACTGACTGGAGGCTAGAGGAAAAATATAAATATTTATTTTTTACACTCGATTTTAATTATGCAACTAAAAGTGTTATTTATTGATGTATTCAGTAATATAACTGGACTAGGAGCCTTTTCTAGAAGTGTATGTCGGACCACGTTGGTCCAGTAGGTGTCAGTAGTAGTGCAGGTAGGAACCTTCACTCAGGAGAACAGGTGTTGCTGGTGAGATGTTGGCTGTATGGAGATTTATGGACACTGAAGATCTTTAAGGGTGAGAAATAAATACTCCATCAAAAGTAGAAGTTGGACTCTCTTATACACTCTTATACAGAGTGCTCCAGTTATTAGCTTTAAGTTTAGGCTCAGCCGATACAATAACCTTTTAATACATTTTGTCAGCTTTGTGGCTCCGTACTGTTCATAAAGCGCTTTACTGAAACTATGTCATATTCTTACATACACATTTTAAAGGTGTCAGTTTGTAAGATTTAGTGGCATCTAGCGGTGAAGTCGCAGATTGCAACCAGCTGAATATCTGCTTACCTTTCTAGCGCAGATAAACTATCTATCTAACTATTCCTATGTACAGCCAGTGTTTGACTGTTGAACATGGCGGACCCACTCCATCTGGGGCTTAAAACGTCTCATTCTAAGGTAACAAAAACATAATAATTCTTATTTTCAAGTGATTATGCACAAATAAAAACATACCCATTAATATTATATTCCATTTCTGCCAATAGAGCCTCCTAAATGTTACACACTGGACCTTTAAATACACAACAACCTGTAGTGAAAGCTGTGATGATCAGTTTTAGACTGTGTGATGATGAAATGAAGCAACTTGAGCAATCATTGAACTGAGGGGATATATTGGAAAGAAGGGTTTTGCCTGGTGGCTAAAATCAATCCAGCACTGCTCTGTGCAACTTGCTATTTACATAACACACTTCTGTGCAAATATTAGCCAGTATTGAATAAAAGGTAAAGGAGTCACCGCTGCACTTGTTGCTTGGATACCAGCGTTCCCATCTGCAGTTACCTGCACGATCCATGTGGATGGAGATGCACTCCACACATAATAGGACAACGGGAGCTGTAATAAAAAAATAGAGATAAGGAAGGGTAAAAATAAACACACATACAGGAATACTCACCAACCACTGTGGGCTCCAGGTCCACATATATCGCTCTTGGAACGTGACGCCCAGAGCTCCCAGTGTTGAAGAAAGTGTTGAACGGGTCTTCACGAGAGTTTGGTTCTGCGGGGCTGTCGAGGAAGACGCCATCGGGGCCGACGCCGTGCTCGAGGCAGAAGAGCTCCCAGCAGGCATTTCCTGTCTGGACACCTGCCTGGCCCACATGGATAGAGATGCACTCTCTCTAAAAAGAAAAAGAAACAATACAGATGGATATTAAGATTCTCAACAAAACATAAAGTAAAACAACTCTAGTCCCTCTTTTGTGTAACATTTGTGACTCCCCAAAAACATGAATGGTTTGTAAGCACAGCCATTTATTGCAAACATTAACCTGAAAAGTATTAAAAAGGTTGTTTTCTCATATAGTTCCTGTTAGAATTATAATATTATATGTTTGCCATCCATAAATCATATCCACTGTTTCTGATCTCTTAATTCTAAAAAGTAAAACTGCTACCATTGATGATGAATGAGTAGATTTGGGCAGTAAGAAGTTATTCTAAATAGATAAAAATACACCTCTATAAAAGCAAGGAGAAGCCATAAGAAAGTGAATCTAAAAAGCAACTAAATCACTACTAAATACCTACTAATGATATTTAAATACCATTTAATTTAAAGCAGCTATAATCTATATTTTAATAAAAATGTAAAAACCATGTGACAGATCACCTGAATCTGCAGCTTCCCCTCCGCTTTACAGAGTTTTATGATGAGTTTCAATGCATTATTTAGCTTTCTGGAGCAAAATCTTACTGTTTCGGTTCATTGTTACACTTAATTGCATAATTTTCAGCTGCGACAGGCAGCTGTTTTCAGGGAAAACAGTCTACAAGCCCGCTGACTGCTCATCACCAGACAGACACAGTTAGCCAGCTGGTGAACATAGTGAAGCATTTAGCAGCTAAAGAGCCAGATATTTCCCTCAGGAGTTTGTAGAGAGTTAAAAGGGGGAGTGAATATCAGACTCACATTCATTGGATGGTCAGAAGCACGACTCCAAATGAGGTATATAATATTGGTCCGTAACTGCTGGTTATCAGGTTCACCACATTAACTTAAAATGAGAAGCTGCATCATCTGATAACCTTTCAATAAATTCAAATTCGTTGTCATTGTTGTGTTCACAACTTGTTTCCACTGCTGCCCCCAAGTGGCCAAAAAAC
Source organism: Dicentrarchus labrax (assembly GCF_905237075.1). Lineage (NCBI taxonomy): Eukaryota > Metazoa > Chordata > Actinopteri > Moronidae > Dicentrarchus > Dicentrarchus labrax. The sequence continues at coordinate 7,098,693 of NW_026136715.1, read as the reverse complement.
TCAGTTATTGCAGAAATAGTTTGAATTCTCTCTTTTCTGTAGTTAATTTTAACGTGTACAGTTTTAAAAACCTGATTTAAAAAGTGTTTTTAGGGTTCACAAAATCCAAAATTCAAAGAAGAGTCTACAGTCATTCCTCTGTGAGGCTGTACAGCAGTGATCTGAGGTAAATACTATGCTAACATGCTGATGTTAAGCAGGTGTAATGTTTATGTGAACTATCTTAAAGGTCCAGTGTGTAACATTTAGGAGGATCTAATGGCAGAAATTGAATGTAATATTCATAGCTGTGTTTTCATTAGTGTATAATCACCTGAATATAGGAATAGTTGTGTTTTTGTTTTTTCTACAGTAGCCCATTTTTGCATCTTTCACAGCCACCATAGTTTCTCCTTTGCACTTGGAAATGTGAAGACAGGGAGATGCAATCTGCAACTAAATACACACTGGACTTTTAAGTTAGTATGTCAGCATGCTAACACTTGCTAATGAAGACTAGACTAGTACAACTGAGGCTGATGGGAATCGTTTTGCAGGTATTTGGTCATAAACCAAAAGTATTGGACAAATTAAACCTGATGATGGCGCTAAAGGGGAAGCTCAGGGGACCTCAGAGGGATTAGGATTCACTCCCTCTGCACCATGAACATCTGTAGTTAGTTAATAAAGACATTTCAGTAAAAGACAAAAATGTAAAGCAAATTCAAGAATTCAATTTAGGTGTTAAGTGTCTTAAATTTAATTTATGAAATTCAGACACCAGAACTGTGAACACTGGATTGTGTAGCCCAGTTGTTTCCATTAATGTATCCCCCTACGCCTATATAAAGAGGTTCAGTACAGCGCTGCGTCATCAGTGTTGTGAAGTGTTTATTGAAAAAAAAACATTTCAAATGTTCAGAATCCATCACTAAATTAATAGCAAACCTCTTCTTTGTCATCATGCATCAATGGTAAGACAGCAGTGAGAAACATGAGCTCATGAGGGTCATTCTCACCGTAGGGATCAAACTCTTTTCCAGTGGTTTTATGGTAGTTAACGATTGCAGTGAAAATAGAAATATTGAATATAAAATGTGTTTTCATTGAACTAGTATACTTGTTTTAGGAATTATGAATGACTGATATTTAAGTTCAGAAACACTGCTCCAGCCTTTCTGAATTAGGGGACATCCATCTTCCACTGGACATTTCAACGAGAGGAATATAAACCACATCAATTTCAGAATAAAATAATAAAATAAAATTAATTCAGTGGTTTCATTGGTGATTTAGTTTCAGTGTTTGTATTCAGTTGTGTATGAAATTTTAATTATTTCAGCCTTTCTTTGCTTCCATAAAGATCAGCTCAGTGTGCAAAGCAAAAAGTGCCTGATGATTCACTCTATTAGTCATTGTGTTTGTGCTTTTCTAGTTGTTAGGTGTAAACAATGTCAAAAACAGGAGAGGCGTATTCACTCTACTGTTGCATTTTCTAAGTGCTTTCCCGCAGTCGTGTTTCAACATGTTGAGAATTTCAGTTTTTCCCCCTGGAGGGAGAACATCACCCAAGATGATTTTTTGCTGTTGAGTGACAGTTTGGAATATGAACTTTCATAATACATCCAAAGACTTAAATATTCACAAAAAATAGGGTTTTATTCTTGGGGTCAGTTTACAAACGTGAGCCTGAAGAAGAAGCTTTGAGCTCCTCTTTGCTGGCTGTCAGTGATTATAAACTCACAAAACTATTAACACTCATAAAAGTGCAAAGAGTAGCCAGGTATAATCATTTAAGCCTCCAAAAGCTTGTAGCTGCATGTATGTTACCTCAAACTGCATTTTACATTTTAAATACACACAGTGTTCATGCAGGCGGAGTTTTGTGGTTTGGAAAAAAGAAAATCCTAACTTATCTTGAACAGGGTGGAGATTTTAGAAACAGTGAGATACAAATACCAAACTCAACTATCCACATTTCCAATAAACTGTGGTGATCTTACCATGTCGCTGCAGAGTTAAGTAGCTGGTTTTTTGGTGCAGGATACTGTTAAGTTCCAGACGGACTGTGGTTCCTCTGCTCTTACAGGACACGTAACTTGTCTCCGCCAATTCTCCCCTGCTCTGTCCCACCCGCTGCCAGACGCTCTTTATATCTGCAGATCACCTGTGTGTCTGTCTAACAGTGCTCATTCAGGCTGCAGACAAGCAGAGTAGGGAGTTGATAGATAGATGGAGGGAGGGAGGGATGGGTTCCCTCCCTCAACATGTTGCTGTAGTCACTTTTTGCTTGTTACTGGCGTGCAGCACAAGAAAGAACAGAGATCTGTCACATTATAATTCATCCATATTTATCCATTTGACTCAGTTCAGCTTTCTGTCACTTTTATTTGAGTAAAACTAGTGTAGAAATACTCTGTTACAGCTAAAAGTCCTGCATTCAAAATGACTTTGACTTGAGTAAAAGTACAAAAGCATGAGCATCAGAATATACAAAAGTACAAAAAGTAAAAGTTTTATGTCAGTTTTTATGTCAGAATTGTCTATTTTATAATAATATATACTGCTGGTTCTCAAACTATGGCACGTGTCCCACTGGTGGTACACCAGCTGCCTCTAGTGGTATGCAGAGGAACCTCTGAAATGATGAAATAAATATATATAATATAATGCTCTTAAAATAATACAACATTTTAAAGTTATGAGATTGCTGAAATGTAGTTTGAAATATCAACCTGATAGTCATATTTGTGAATGTAGTGCATGGATACATACATCTGAAAATGTGATGGTGAGATAGTAAGCAGAGGTAAAATGAAAAGTTAAAAAACACTAAAATTGTGGCTTTAAATGGGAACAATTGGGAAGAGAAGTGTGGACCAGGAGGAGCCCTTTTCCACTGAATACACTCTGGTTCTTGAACTCGGCTCCGTTCAGGATTCAACAACAGTCTGGAACTGAGTAGGGTCGGACTACACTTTTGTATTTTAACGTCATAATTGTGGTACTTAGAGAGCATTAATAGGTACTTTAACCCTGCAGAGCTGAACTTTTGTCCCAGTCCTGTCAGTGAGAGTAATTACACAGACACTGTTGATGCAGGTTCATCAAAGTCTCCGACACGGTTGCTTTAGGCGTCTCCATCAGTACGGCAGCTCCTCCTCCTTAAGTTCTGGCAAACCAATCAACCAATCACACCAGATTCAAGAACATAATGTGAAGAGATTGGTGGTGATTGGCTTAATCAGCAGTGTAAACTTGTTTGGTCTGAACATAACAGACGTTTATCATTTATTCATATGTAAAAGTCCCGAACTCTGGCTTTAATGTTGCAGCTGGTAAAGGGGGAGATTATTTTTTTACTATATATATTCAATTCAATTCAGTTTTATTTGTGTAGCAGCAAATCATAACAAAAGTTATCGCAGGACACTTTTTAAAATAGAGCTGTTCAAGACCCAACAGTTCCAACCATGAGCGAGAAGTTGGCGACAGTGGCAAGGAAAAACTGTAGCCGTCTGCCTCGACCGGTTGTGAAAGAGAGAGACGGGGGGAGAGAGGGGAGTAAAGAGAGAAAGACAAAGAGACAAACATGCACAGTAATAACAGCAACAGTAAGAACTGTACTTGGCACAACTAGGATCCACGAGAACCTGTGAGACCAGAAAACACAAAAGAAGGGAAGAAGTTAATTTAATCAGTGCAGATAGAGAGGAAGAGAGGAGCTCAATGCATCATGGGAAGTCCCCTCCCCCTGGCAGTCTAGGACATTATATACTGCTGGGTGGCAGCAAGACTTTAGTCATTATAACACATCATTTATTTGTTGACTTTGTTGTTTTGTGTTGTTAATCTTAATCTGAAACGCAGCTAAAAGGTATCAAATAAAAGGTCAAACCACAGTTTTCTGGTTATTTCACATCTGACTGACAGTTTCAGAACATCATAAAGTGGTGGAAGAAGAATTCAGATCCATTACTTAAAGAAGGAAAACAGATGAAGTGAGCTGTTTGATTTGAGTCCCGTTTTGATATATTCAGGTGATTAAAAATGGGAATAGTTGTTTAACTCTGATGTGTTTAAGTTTTAATTTAGCATGAAATAGGATTATTTAATTAGCATTTATACAGATTTTTCCAGTATTTTATACTTTTGACTTTCGAATGTTGTCGTCCTATATTTTTTGTAGTATAATTTAAAAATGTGTATGCAGCATTAATCTGGTTTATATAAATTTGTGTTTTATGAGCCAGTGTTGACAAGAATGAGTTTGTAGTTATAAAACAACTTTGTGCATTCATACGTGTTACTGCTTCGTTATTCCTGATGCACTATGGTTAACTTAAAATGTGCAGCCTACTGTTGTAGTTCACTATATAACATACATATCTTGATAATTAATTTTGGATTAATAGTTTAACCTGCAGTAACGGTAGCAGTTAAATAAGTGTTGTAGACAATAAGTATAAAAAAGCTTAAAATGGAAATACTAAGAAAGTACAATTATCTCAAAATTGACCCCAGTAAAAGATCATTAAACCGCTGCTTTGTAATGACCTTTTAATGGTTATGAGGATGGTACAATATGTGAAATGTACCTTCTATTGAATCATAATGTCACCATTAATCAAAAGAGACATATTGATAAGCTCCTGTGTGGTAACATGTTTGATCATTATTCTTTTCTTTCTCAGGAAACAGACGTGTAACTATCTGATTGCTCAATGCAGCATTCAGCAGAAGTTCACTTCATCCCAATAAAAGCGAGTTAACTTTCCTGTATGGTGAGATATTCTGCCAGAAACACTGGGAGCCATTGACTGTGTGGCAGCGTTACATTTAGTGGATGTGAGTTTGATAGAAAGGAGAATGTAATTAAAATGAGAGTCTACTTTCACTGTTAGGCTGTAGGCTCAGTGGTGCTTTAAAGCCAAATGCTAACACCAGCAGGCATTTTATTCCACTACATCTATTGGACAGATTTAGTTACTTTGCAGGTTCAAATTATAAAATACAGCTGTGGCATCTTCTTAAAAAAACTGTGTCAACTTGTGATATTTGTAATTTCTGAAGCAGGACTTTTGTTTTTCCCTTCTTTCCATTAACCATCTCACAACCCACCGGCTGATCGTGACCCTTTGGGACCGACGGATTAAACTGGATGTGAAGTAGTTTAAACTATCAACCAGCTACAAGATTAGATATTAATCTAATTTACAATAATGTATCTGTCCCAGGGGGGTAAAAGTTGGGGTCAAATTTTGTTGATAATACTTGTGCACAGTACGAAGACTTTTACTTGTAATGGAGTAATTTTGACATTGTTGAAGCGAGCTTAAAGAAAATATATGTTTATACAGGCTGCCAGAACAACATATTGGGAGTTTGGACACTGAAACCAGTAATTTGGTGGCATGTGGACATGTAGTTTTTATTGTTTCTGTGTGTTAAAATGCACACATTAAGTGGTACAGGGATAAAATGGATTCTACTCTGCACAGGTTAGTGAATTTGAGACTGTGGCTGGATGATTTCTCCACTTTTTTTGCTCTGTAGATGTAAATAATGCCTGAAATAGAGTAAAAAATAGAGTTTTCTGCATCACTAAAGACGAAAGAAGATGCACCACAGACAAAAACTGTCAGTTCTTAGTGTTTATTCACTTTCCAGGCAACAGTGATGTTATGACTTTGTGTCCTACATGTACATGTCCAAATGTATAAGCTGAGGAAGAAAAACAAATCACATGCACCTCATACTTACTACTTTGTGACTTTCTTCACCTGCTCCAGATAGAGGGACGAAAATAATCCAAGTAACCTGGTACAATTCAGTCATTTTCTAAAACAATATTTATCTCTAAATATATATTCATTCTGAAAGCAACAGTAAGTATTAAACATTTCGTATTAAAGTGATTTGAATCTAAAAGCACTGTTTACAGGAAGAATTACAAAAAAGGGGGTTTGAATTACTGACCCATTCATGACCTTGCAAATGCCAAATGAGTACGCTCGATAACAAGCCGATGTACTGTAACTATCATCAAAGTCAAATGGGAGGCAACACGGATGTTCACTGTTTGATGTAGGCCAAAGTCATAAGGCATATAGCAGCAACTGGAGTCTAAATCAACTCCATCTTTTCATGTTTTTTTCTTATGATGAGTAGAAATATATTGCACTTTGAAGACAAACTGAAAAAATAATCTCACAGGTAACGACAAGTACCACCAAAGAGAGTCATGCAAGTGGTGATGGGCTCCTTGGAGGCCTCTTTTGAGGTGAAGTCTACCACGGCGAAGCTGAATCTCTGTTGCGCAGTCCAAGTGTCGGAGGGGGTCGACCATCCAACGGAGGGGGGAGGGAGGGAGGAGGAGGCCGTCCCCAAGCTGCAGCGCTTATTCATTTCAGAGTACCTATTTTTGCACACTGGCGAAACAAACATCTCCCTTTGTGGCTCTGTTTTAGTGGCATTTTTTCTTAGCAAAAAGTTTAGCTGCCTGTCTTCCCGTCTGAGTTTCCTCTTGTGCTTGGCAACGATCACTTTTCTCGTAGAACGCAGACGCCCGCGTCGCACCGCTGAGTCGCCATCGAGGTAACAACCTCCCAGGAGTCGATGACCGGGTCGTAACATTCAATACTGCTGAGGAGAGAGTTCCCGTCGTATCTGGAGAGAGAGAGAGACAGAGAGAGAGAGAGAGAGAGAGAAGAGAAAGAGAGAGAGAGGGCAGAGAGGGAGAGAGAGAGGGAGAGAGAGAGAGAGAGAGAGAGAGAGAGAGAGAGACAACAGTGAGAGCCTGTTGTACCAAATACTGTAAAAATAATCTATTAATGTGAACTACTACTCGAGTGAGTTATTGTAGTTTTGTATTTTTAATTAGTTTTACAGTTTAGTTTCAGTTTGTTTTTATTGTTTAACAATGTTTAGTGTTTATTAGTTTCTGTGTTAGTTTTAGCTTTTTAAAACAACAATGTGGGGGCTGTTAGTGAGGGGGAAGAATTAAGATGTTCAGGATAGATATTACAATAGAAACAAACTTTGTGAAGGCATCTGATTCACAGTCACAGAGACACCCCAGTCTAACAACTAAAGACATTGTAAGTACACAATATCGTTTCAGTTACTTTTCATTATTTTTAAAAGTCTAGTTTTCATTTTTATTTCAGTTAACTAAATGTTTTTTTCACACCTAGTTTGATTTTTTGGTTTTAGTTAACTATAATAACCTCTGTGTACCATTACACACCTATGGAACTGATACATTACCTAAGACAGAGTGTTATTATAAATCATTTAACTCTTACGTTTAAGGACAGAGTCACACAATAGTCGAGCTACATTTTTGAAAGTAACCAAAATAATCCAACTACCTCATGTCTCATTCATACATAGTTCTACATACTACATAGTTTGGACAGTTATAGTTATAGGACAATAACAACCAACACAGAATTCTTCTGAACGTTACCGACTATCACTTTAAAATCAGACACTAGGACACTCTTTCTTACCCGGCGATGGCATAGAGACGTCCTCGGAGAACGGTTGCTCCTACGTAACATCGCGGGGTGGTCATACTGGCCACAGTGGTCCAATAGTCCGTCCTGATGTTGTAGACCTCAACAGAGTCGAGGTGCGACACACCATCAAAGCCTCCCACTACGTAGATGTGGTCGTTGAGTAAAGCAACACCAGCCCCTGAAAAACAGCAGAGAAGTCTCAGATAAACAGTAACACACTCAGTTAGCCGTGATATTTTACTTCTGTCTGTTGTGTCGTCTTACCTACCTGACCGCTTGGTGGCCATTGGTGTGACACTTGTCCAGTGGCCTGTGTGTGGGTCATAACGCTCCACTGAATTCAGGATATTTAGTCCATCGTATCCGCCTGTGAGGGAATATCAGGAAAAAGTGCAGAGCTGCAACAATTAGTCGATTCATCAGTTGACAGGAAAATAATAGGCAACTATTTAAATAATTTATACGTTTTTTTGAAGCACAAATTTTTCAAAAAACATCTCATTTGTTAGAGTTTTCTTCTTTTCTTTGTCTTATGTGAAAGTAAATTAAATATCTTTGGATTTTGGAGGTCAAACTAAATCTCATCTTAACCCTGAAGAAACTGTCAGGGGATATTTTATAAACCAAACAATTAACCAACTAATTAAGGAAATTGATGTCATATTAATCCATAATGAAAATGAACGTTAGCCGTTAGATGTTATTAGATTTTACCGATATTAGAGGAGAGAGTATCGGTGTAACACCAGGTCTTACAGTGTTGCATTATGGGTTGTTTGTAGCCGTAATGTTGTTTGGTTAACGAGTCTCTTCACGTCCGTTTACAGGTTGTCTTTAAGAGTTAGTCAACCATCAAAGCCTTAGAGTTTTCTGTTAACACAGTTACACCTACAGGAGTTTCAGAGTTTTAAACGAGTCTAAAGTGTATCCAGGTGTCTTTACTGCACAAATGGACCGTTGACTGAAGCATTTATTAAGACGACAAGAAGCTCAAATGAAAAATGCTTAATTTTGACCGCCTGACAGGAGAGAGTGCAAGTACATGACTGCTGCAGAAATGTTGGATTTATGTTTGCTTTAATGGTTTTATGTCTTTGAGGATGAGAAATCTCTCTCGTGTTCACGTTATATTTGTAGCTGGTAGGCAAATTAATTGGAAGCTATTGAAATGATTCAAGCAGAATGATAAACATTTGCTGCTTCCAGCTTTTCAAATGTTTGGATTTGCTGCTTTTCTTTTTCTTATTTGATGGTGAACTGAGTGTCTTTGGGTTTGGACATGCAACCTTTAGCTCCGGCAAATTATATTTTCAGACATTTTATAGACAAAATGATTAATTGATGCATGATATTGCAATAATTTTGACAGATATTGATTCACAATCAGTGGGAATGATCATTTTTGCAGTTATAATCGTGATAATGTGACATTTGTTGAGGTCTGAACCAAACAAACATGTTTTCTTACATCTGGAGAACAAGATTTGTAGGTTCTCTGCAGCCCTCAAGTACTTCTTTATAATGTTTGTCACACATTTTACTTTTATTAAAATACTGCAGCTTCTGCGATTTGGACATTGCACTTGGTAATGTTTGGATTTCACTAATATTTGGATAATTTTTGGACCTAATTAAGAAAACAATCAGCAATCCAGCCCTAATATGACCACAATATGTGTCAAAGTTATTAAAGAATGAGACGTTAAGTTAATCTGTTCCCACCTAGACAGTATATAAGTCCGCTGGCCACCACCAGACCAGCTCCCTCTCTTGCCGTCTGCATATCTCCCAGCATGCTCCACTGGTCGATGTTTGGGTCATATCGCTCCATGCTGGTGTGACGTCGGCTGCCATCGAAGCCACCGGCGACATAGATCATGTCTGTCGAGAGCCAAATAAGATGGAAAAAACACAACTGCTTTGTTATTGTATACCATTCTGAGAGAGAAGAAAACATCCACGGGGAATTTCTCGGAAAGGAAACACCGCTGACTCATCTGGCAAACGAGCTCGCTCACCTCCGAGCGTCGTGGCTCCAGCGAGGCCGCGGCGCACATTCATGGTGGCGACGGTGTACCAAACGCCGTCCTCGTCCGCCGTGTAGTCCAGGCACTCCACGGAGCTGAGCCTCGACCGACCGTCGTAGCCTCCGATCACATAAACCCGATCGTGGAGAGACACCGTGGCGACGTAACGCCTCTTCCGTGCAATGTTCTGTTTAAAGAAATACAGGCTTAAATTATCCAAATCCACTAAGATAAAAAAACATGCAAGGATCTTTTTCAAAAGTTCTGATACTCACAGGAAGGAAACTCCATTCTTGTGTTTTTGGATCATATTTCTCAACTATGTCTATTGGTGATTGTTGGCTGCCAAACCCGCCAATAACCAACAGGACTTCTTTGGCACCTGAAAGGAACCATAAATCACTTTTAATACCAGTGTGGATTACAAAGAAGGTGTATAGGAGGAGGCATGCATATAGCAAAGTCGCTATTAAAAACAGGATTTCTACCTAATCTAGCTTGTGTGCGTGGGCCCTGCATCTCACTCCTCAGCTCCGGTCTTAAGTGGAATTTCTTGGCTTCATCAACGAGGTCTCGACATGGCAGGCTACACCGAATGAGGGGCTAAAACGTGTCAAAACATGCTTAATTACAGGGGTAACGGTGATATATACTATAACACATAATCCTTCATCGAAGAGCTTGGCGTCTGATTACACGACAACCTGCCGCGTGTCGCCTGACTCACCTCAGCATCAATGACATCTGTAATGTAGCGGGGGGTCAGGAGCGGCATTCGAACGAACTCGAGCATGTCTGGCAGGTAGGGCTCTCGCTCTTTTCGGTTGTGTTTGACCCAGTTTAACACGGCTTCAAATACAGGCTCCTCCGAGTCCACCTTCATACAGACAGCATATAGAGTGAGAAGAAGCTGCGTTAAAGCCACATATTCATTCAAAAATTAGCTCACAACTGCAGATAAAAGTCCATTAGTGATGCAACCACTCTAACTAACTAACCAACTGTTATTATTAATTGTTCTGCAGTTGCAATTACGTTTGTAATCGCAAAGGCACACACAATGTGCAACAACGCAGTCTCCTGAAGGTGAAACAAGCCATAAATTCTCACCCTGAAATCCTCACACGAGGAAAGACGAACACAAAGAAGGAAAGTTTTTACTGAGTGCAAAATAATGCGTGACTGTGATTTACCTGCATGGTCTAGTTTTTATTTTAAAAACAACAAAAATGACAGGAAGAACCATTTGACAGAATTGATGATCTATAAATCATTGAGTGATAATAACTGTGTTTTCACAAAGCAAGGCATGTGGTTGGGAACAGGAATTTCCTGAGCACAAAAGCAAACTTAAATCAGGTTTTCTTCTCTGCAATTTCATTGTCAGGCCAATCCGCAAAAGTGAGTGGAACTGGGGGGGCCCACCGACTAAGATTACAGCAGGTCGGTACTTGCTTTCCTCTTCTCACACTCACTCAGGTGAAAGATAATAAGAAAGCTGTGAAAGTCAAACTCATCTGACACTGCACTATTTTAGTCAAGCTGCTTTTTTTGGGCACCTTAACACCAATTGGAACCCTTTAGAGTTACTGCAGGTCTGTACACGAATGCTTCAGGGAGCAGGTATCTCATTATGGTTTCAGGTATTTCAAATAAAACATTTAGTTATGCATAGTATTCAGACCAGCCTCCGCAGTAGGGCTACACGATATGGTAAGAAAGATTATTTTGCTGATATGATGTGATATTTGTTGAGGTTTGTACCAAACAAACGTGTCTTCTTACATCAGGAGAACAAGATGTAAAGGCTAGAAAATCTCTGCAGCACAACAGAACTTCATTATAATGCTAAATAATGAAAAACTGCTGCAATTTGGATCCTGCACTTGTTGCAATTTTGGTAATATTTCGATTAATCATGCAGCTGATGCCAAAAAGTAAGAAAACCTCATGACATCCAGTTTTCCTACCTGGATTTCATCACATTTTATGAGCTTTTCCACTTCTGTCTGGCTGAGCAGCATAAACTCCTCATGCTGAACCACCTCAGAGAAATGCTTCTGGGAAAAGAGCTCGGCGGCCTGCATCAGGTCAAGGCAATTGTGAGTTTCGGCAAAGTCACGAATACCCAGACAGTTGGAAGGATCAAGCTGACTCTCCAAAAAATCACAACATGCTCTTTTCACCCCTGAGGACAAAAACAAAGATACATTCGTGTGTACACACAGGTTTCGTTCACATTCAGCCAGATAATGACGGACGTGACTCTCGTGTTACTCAACAACTGTTAATTTAGAAATGATGAAACCATTTCTTTTGAAAAGTGGTGCAATGCCGTGCCTCGGGTTCCGGCAGGGTTCAATGTAAGACTTTTAAAAGACTTTTAATACCACGCAGAATGGAAATATATCACGTTTTTCATCACTTCCCAGCAGTATATAACAGTAATAATAATTCCTGATGACAGGATTAATTAAACTAATGTGACCTAGACTGGGTTAAGTGGTATTAAGTGGCATTATGTGGATGGATGGATTAACCAATTCAAAATTATTAATTAATTACAAATAAACTAACATAACTGCCAACAGCAGGCAAGAGAAAACATTTAACACTTACATTTATGACTTTTTAATACCATTTAACTCCTTTTTTTGTTTGCGGACACTGAATTTAAAGACCTGCAGAAACCCTCTGCCAATACTCACAACCATATCAGCTGACTTACGCACACACTTTTCAAATCAAGGTACAGCCGGCACTCTTAATCTTACCTTTGAGCTGCAGCAGGCATGCAGCAGGGAGCAGTTCTTGGACATTCTCCACTGTGACTAACACCGTCTCTGTGTACACAAAGTCCAACAGGATCTCCATGGTTGCTGCAGTGAGCCCCTGGATGTCCACAAAAGATTTTCCCTTCTCTGCAAGCTGCAGAGCCACAAAAAGAGAGGCTATCAAGTCTAATGACAAGAAACATATCATTGAGGGATTAGTTATAAGCATTGGGTATTATCCTGTAGCAATTCCCATAATTGTCTTGTTTAGTAAATTCAAACACTTCCTTAGAAACTCTCAGAAAGCCTCTTAATCTGTAACTGGGGCATCTTCTCCCTGAGGGATAGATACTCTTATTCTCTATCAAGATGTATGTAACACGTTTTGCAGAGGTAAATAATAGCGATAATTAGTTTTTAAGAGTACTACAGTATGTTTAGTTACCTCACTGGTGAACATGGCACAAAAGTAGTCGCTGCAGGCGGCCAGGACGATCCGGTGAGCTGGAAAATCTGTGTTCTCCACCCTCAGAGTGATATCACAGAGTGTGTTACTCTTGCGAAGCGAGTTCATTGCATTGAGGATGGATTTGGCGTGGGAATTGGTCATGATGTCTTTGGGCGCCATGCTGCCTTGAGAATCTCTCAACGATCTCAAACCACTCCAGGACTCTAAAAAAAAAAAACAACGAGACGGACAAACACACACGGCACTTAATATATATATACGTGTGATCATCTGGTGAGTGAGTGTGTTTTGTGTCCACATTTGTTAAGTTTGTTGTGTGACGTGTGTGTGAGCGCCCAACAGAAACAGATATAATGTATATTTGATGTAACTTGCGTGAGTTAGAAAGCCTGAGAAACAAAATAAATAAAGTGTATGTACTTACTCAGCTTGAGTGTGTCCAATTTGTGCGAGCTCCACTGCATTTTAGAGGTAAATAATATACTTTATGCTTATTTATTTAAATTTGTCTGACAGCTGCAGTCAGCAAATTAAGATTTTCCATGCAAAGCTTATGTGACAGGGCCCTTATCTGCAGTCACAGGTCTTATATCTAGATTACAGCTAACAATGGGGTGTTTTGATTTCTATTTGAGATCTAATTGTGCACTGTGCATTCGCCAAAGCAACTTACCGTTAAAAGATTTGAATACTTTTTCCACCACTGGGAGGCAATAACTATAGCTACACATTAGCACAAGCAGCCAGCCAACGACAGCTGAAAGAGGGGGGGGGAGCTAACGCCAACGCTACACAACAACTAGGAAAAACACAGCCATATAAAGTGAGCCGGTGGTCGGAGGAAGACAACACATGAAGCGACACACACAGAAGAACTTGTCAAGAATTTACAAAAATACCTGTCGCAGCAGTTTTAAGAAAACGTACAGCTAAGTGGCGTCGCAAGCTAACGTTAGTAGCACCAAAGTCCCTTGTCCCAGTTCTTGCTGTCAGTCAGTGTGTGTGTGCAGAAAGCCTCTGAACTAACAGCTAATCCATGATGACCTCTGCTGGGTCACACTATCAGCGACCCGCGCTGGGCACACGCACTGTCTGCGATTTCAAAATACTCCCATATCATCCCCCGAGGCGGGTTTCTTTTTGTTTTAACCAGCTAAGAGTGTTTCGTTGACTAAAAACCTGCAGCAGGTCACAGCAGCAGAGAGTCCACAGATTGGACGTAAACAGAGCGTTACGTGAGTGTACGTGCGCGCTCCGGGGGAACGGCCGCGTTCTCGATTTTTAGACGTGCGTCTGCGCGGTGGCCATGTTGGGGAGGTCATGATCCGGTCAGTTAGCAGTGTTGGGAGATGCTGTTGTGCAATGGACCGTAACTCGCTTGTTTCTGAACCGATTTTCATGATTTTTGGTTTTTTATAAACGTGAGAAATTGAACTTGATACTGGTGTGTTTAATTAGCTGTATGCACAAAAAAAAACCAGTCAAGATTCACCTCTTGGAAAAATGCTGCAGGCTTGTGCAGCGTGTGGATGTATAAACGTGAAACATTTATGTATTTTTTAAAATAATTTTAACAATAAAACAAACTTTTTATGTGTGTTTCCTTGTCCCTGACACTTGGCCATGGTTCTGTTGGAGACTTTACATTAACTTCTCCTCACAGAAGTGAACCAAATGCTGAGATGTAGGCCTACTGTGTATATCCTTTCAGTTTTCCACGAACAAATTTCACATTTCACAAAAACAAGCAACCAGGTGGCTTTTATAACAATATAAGATGATCTAGGAATCTACACTTGAAGTAGCCTGTTTATATCACCGCGCCTGCATGTTCCAGTGGAAGTTAAGGGCTATTAAGAATTTGTTTGGGGGCATAGAGCTGATTAGATCTGCCCCTATAGTGACTGAATTAATTCAGTTATCATGTTCAGTTTCTCAAAACCAAATACCTTAAAAATCAGTTTCAGAATTAAGTGAGTAACAGCTGATTTTGTAGTGCAGTTTGGATCTCTTTTTTTCCACCTCTCTTTATTAACTAGTGTAATGGCAATATTTAGGAACCTATACAACCCTTTGATCTGGTCGTTGTAAAACCATACGCAACTGTTAAAGAGGATATTATATGCAAACAACATTTAACCCTGTTTCTAACTGAACTCTATGTCCGAGTACACAGCGGGATGTTGAGACTTCACTAAGGAGCCAAGGACGTGATCATCTCACCACACTTTCTGTCCCACAACTCAGGAATGTGTCTCTGTGTTAGAGTGACGCTCCAACAAGGATAAAACCATACTGCTTCTTCCAATCGAGGCTCTTTCAGACTTTCACATACGAGAGTGTGTGACGGTTGCGTTGAGACTATTTATGGATGACTTGAATGAAACCTTACAGAAAGACAAGATCATACTTTGTATGCTTTATTAAACAAACTCACTTTGTACAAAGGAACAGAAACAATTTGCTTTCTTTTTTTCAATCATGGATCAGTAAAATCAATCCTAGTCAACACAATGACAAGAGATTCTAATAACACATGCGGGTAACAACAGCAACAAATGGAAAAATAAATAAATAAAAGAAAAAGTATTTAAAAAATCAGACATTAATGCACAAAGTCTTTGGGCAGGGGCATTTTTTTATTTTCCTTATACATTTATTTAATAAGGTTAGCTCATTATTAAATTCCTGCCACGCGGTAGTTGGATGATTTGGCGAATCGACATTTATGTATATACTATTCTATTATAATTACCTCTCATCCTCTCCACGCTGAGCTGAGGCAGCTCAGGAGCATCTTCAGCCACAGACGGATCCAGCCCCGAGGCTCATTTGTACCATCTGCCATCAGACCCCACAGCGCCACAGCTCCCAGTTCCTCCAGCCCCAGCAGATAAAGACTGGTTTAGAACTCCTACCTACAACGCACAAACCTTTTGCACTATTTATATTTAATTTCCACTTTAGTAGTTTTAGTTTA
Source organism: Dicentrarchus labrax (assembly GCF_905237075.1). Lineage (NCBI taxonomy): Eukaryota > Metazoa > Chordata > Actinopteri > Moronidae > Dicentrarchus > Dicentrarchus labrax. The sequence goes on along the minus strand of NW_026136715.1, from coordinate 7,082,941 downwards.
GTTTAATTTTCTGCTCATATTTTGGACTCCATGTCCTACTTGAACAACAAATAGTGTGTATACTTTAATTTATAGTTTTTATATATTCTAATGTTAATAATATTAGCAATATTTTTACTGTGATATTCTTTGTTTTCTGTTTTTGGGCTGTTTTGCTCTAATGCTGCTGTGTCAGAATGAATTTCTCCTTAAATAAATAATAAATAAAGGAATTATCTTATCTTAATTATAATATTATTAACAATACATTTAACTTGTTTATATTAATTTAGATTCACAGGAGAATAAACCTATATTTATAGATTAGGAAGAGTGCAGTCTGCCTGTCTCACACTATCAACCGGCGGATCTTGACCTTACCAATATGGCGACCGCGCAGACGCACGTCGTCACCTCCGGGACGCTGCACCTGCGCACTACGCCCCAGAAACAAGATGCCTTCCGCGCGTCCTCGCTGCTCTGTCTCCAAAAGCAGCCGTTGGAAAGGTAAAGCGACTCTCTCACACACACACACACACAAAGTTACATCTCCAGCTGCGACAAAGACGGGTAAAAACCCCACTTCAACACGGAATATTATCGATATTATTATATATATATAAAAACAAAATAACCCTCTTTTTCAGACACCCGAGGACGGCGGCTCTAACACCGTGTAGGAGGAGCCAGCGGCGGGTTTCCGCTAACAGCAGGCCGAGGGAGAGGGAGCGGTAACACGGTAATCTATGTGCTGCCGTACGGAGAATTACACAAGTGTGGCGGAACAGTTGTCGGCTACTACCGGACACTGGTAAGAGTATAAAAAAAAAAACTGTCTAGTCACTGGTGAGCTGTGGGTGTCTGTATCGGGAGGAAGAAGAGGAAGAAGAGGAAGAAGGAGTGGCAGCTGGACTGTCAGCAATGGAAGCCGAGTTTGGGGAAATCGATGAAAACGGTACTTGGAGCGCCATTTACCAGGTAGGTCCTCCCCTCCCTCCCTCCCCGCCCTCCCCTGTCTCTCTCTCGGTAAATGAAGGTGGAAGTGGTCCGCTGGTGAGGCTGCAACTTCCAGGACAAATTAATTAAAATATGATGGTTTATAGGTATCTATCTAACACTTATTGAGCCCTGGTTCGGCTTTAGTTTGGTCCCCAACAGATTGATGTGTCTGCAACATCCCATCATTAAACTGTGGCTGCACACATTGTAAAGTTTTAGTGCCTATTTTATTTTTATATTTGCACAGAATATCTATTAATTATCAGCTGGTATTGTATTTAGGGAGTTATATAACATCTACAGTGTTTTTATTCTTTTTTATTTTTTCCACAGAATTAAATATAGGAAGGAACAACACCCATTTTTAGGAAACTTTACAGCAGTTTTTTAATTTATTAAACTGACAACCCCTGGTTATGTGACATTTTATTGATATTTCACATTATATTTTAAAATTGTACAATGAACCCACACAGGGAGCTCGATAACTGCAAGAAGTTTGTGTAAAACGAGTGATTTTGATGCATTTTGAGCAGATTATTTCCTGTAAGAGGGGTTTCTTCTTGTCCCTGACACTTGGCTGTTCTATTAGATAATTTACATTAACTGTAAGTCCCAGAAGTGAACCAGATGCTCAGATATAGGCCTACTGTCTCTTTTAAGTTTTCTAGCACGCCTTAACCACTGTGCTTTAATGTGATATAAATGCAATGTTGCTGTAATGATGTTTTTTTTTAATTTATTCTGTCACAGGAGATTCGTCATCAGTCATGTGAACTACCTTGCAAGTTTGCCAAATTACCCGAAAACAAGAATCGGAATCGTTACAGAGATGTTAGCCCATGTAAGTTGCTCTTTAAACTTTTAAAATATTCCTTTTTATATTGCGGACAGCTCTGTAATCATCAGTCAGTGGTGACTGGTAAAGTTACAGCCACACCAAGATGAGTTTCCCTCTCTTGAATTTAAATATAAGCTCAATGCTGTTTGACGTCAGGATTAATGTTTTTATTATTGTAGTAATAAACATTTTGAATAAGACAATGTCACATAGTTACACAGTTTAGCAAATGTATTATTGTGTATTTAGGTTGTAATTTTAAACGCCGATAGAATAGTTCATTATAGTTTTATAGTTAATATCTATTTTGATAATGAAAAAGAAGTCCTAGGAACACAAAATAGGATAATTTCTTATTGTTTCATCTGTATTGGCTTTTGTTGAGAATGTGATTGTAGATCTGTTTTATATCTTCAGTACTTCTGATACTATTGAATAATAGTGTATCATTTAATATAGTATAAATATGGTTATAGTACATGAAGGTAAAGCTACACGAGGCTGGAGACATTATAATCATCAGCTAAAGTTATTATGTGTGTGCTGGCTTTTATGTTATCAGTGTCTTTATATTATTATTACAGGTTCATTTTTATTGTTTTATTTCTTTATTCTAGGGGACAGCGCACATTAATCAACAATTACAACATCAGTGTAAACGTGCCGGGGTTAGCTCAACTGCTAATTTACATCCGTATTCCCAACACAACTGAGGAAATACATTAGTACATAGTGAAGTTGTTGTTGTAAAACCAACAGTACAATCAGATAAAAGTAGTATAAAACCCTATTAACGAGTTAGAGTTGATCTACAGAAACATATAGTACATATTCGAGTAGATTTAAGTCACATTTTACTTTAAGAAACTATATTTAAAATGTAAACTGGTGTATCCTGAACCTCCTCTTTTTTTCTCTTCCTCCAAACGTACATTTTATTCCTTCTTTCATCTTAAGAGAGGCAACATGCCTAAATATATTCAACTGTTATTAGCTGTCGTTGTCTGCTCATGTCAGACGAACTGTTTAGTTTTGGAAATTAATTATTATTCAGTAAAATTATTTTCCGTAACGTCACAATTCCAGCAGCTGAACTGTATGTGGTTTCCTCTGTTTCACACTGAATGACTTATGCAAATTGTTGCAGACCAGCTTGCAGAGGGTTACTGTATATCATCCAGTGTGTGTGTCGTACTCCCTTTTGATAAATATGTGAAACAGTAACCTGGAACGTGTTAACTTTTTAACTCAAATGTTCCTTCTATGGAAATCAAGAAACACTCGATATAACCCATATATCCACAGTTTCTCGTATGTTCTCAGCAGCTGTGTCGGTCTGACAATTGCATTTATAGCCCCTTGAGGGTTGTGAGACACGTCAGCATATTATCTTTCTTTGTTCCCCTCAGTTGACCACAGCAGAATATGTCTGCAGCTGGGTACGAATGACTACATCAATGCCAGCCTGATAACAGTAGAAGAGGCACAGAGGAACTATATTCTCACTCAGGTAAGAAGATTCACAACACTCAGCGTTTCCCAAATTCAGTTTCATAATGAACCGAAAACATTTTACACTTCTGTTTAACAGTGTGTACTTTCACACCCTGTACAAGTATCCGCGATCGATTAACTAGTGGACACTGCCCCCCCCCCCCCCCCACCTCTCACTCTGCTCTTCCTGCACGGTGCACTGATAGTCACACACAGAAACACAGCGAGAGAGAGAGAGAGAGACTCTCTGATGCGGACACAGTATATTTTACAAGCACAGAAGCAAGAGTGAACAGCAGTAAACACATGGTGCTAGGGATGCACTGATACCGGTGTCTGGTCCAGTAATGTGCTCATGTACTCGTATACTGCACCCAATTAGTGGTCAACTGATAACTCAATTTGTTACTGTTATCAAAACAAAGAAAAGTCACTTATAATTACTATTCTACAGGAAATCTAGTCATATGTTTACAGTCGGGTGTATGAGAGTTATGGTACGAGGGGGAGCGCTGACATTGTTCCACAAGGCTGCCTGCAGATGTGTCTGAAGACGTGTTTTGTTTATCGGCTACACCCGATACCACTTTCACATTTGGAGATATTTTAAGCAACTTTTACAACAATGGCAACATTTTATTTAATTAAAATCAGAAAGTGAGAAACATCTGATGAAAATGAAACATGCTTTCTTTCTTAACACTGTAATGGTTTTTATTAAGTACTCATATCAGTGCTCGGTATCAGGAAATACTCACATATAAGTACTTGTATTTGGTGTGAAAAAAGTGGTATCGGTCCTAGTTGGTGTTATTTATTTGGTACATTATGGTTTCTATAGTTTTGATAAGCTACATCTTTAACGAGCCTCCACCTGCTGATATAAAAAGGGAATCGTGGGTGGAAAAAAAATCCCAAATGCGGCTTAAAAAAAAACATAAAACATACTTCTGAAGAAAGTCAACAGAGACACAAACAGTGCTAGAGAAACAGAAGTGTGTATGTGTGTGTGTGTGTGTGTGTGTGTGTGTGTGTGCGTGTGCGTGTGTGTGGAAAAAGAGTACAAGGTGAGCAGATTAAAGTAGTTTTTAAGTAGTGAATTAAGTAAATAAGACGCTAACACTGAGATCAGTCCTCTGCAGTCGGACAGTGACAGTCCTCCCTTATACAGAATTCGTACCTGTTGTTTGTGTGACGTTGGACAATATTTATAATTGTGTCATTAACAAGGAAGTGGGGGGTACTACCTGTGCTGTGACATGGGAAGACTTCACAATGAGGTTTTTCCAAAAGTAAGTACAAAACTATGAATATAAACATATACACATACAGAGAAGAGTGTTTTCTGTATGTAGGTTTTAAGTGTTGCACCTAATGTTGCATTGTTGTAGACCCCTTGTGCTTTACTGTCTCACAGTAACCTTAATGTAGTCTGAGAGGGGGGGAAACCCAGGGCAAGAAAAAGTCACAACTCGCTTGCTGCTGCTTGTAAAGCTTGTGGCTGTGAGTGACTCAGATATCAACATTTTTATAAGCTATTCTCGTCTCTCATCTGGATTTTTGCAGCTTGAGAGTAAGAAGCTGAGAGGTTTTAGTGAGTAAATCAAACAAAAATAGGACTTTTAAAAGTTGATAATTTGATGTGTGTTGGCTGCAGACTGAAGATTCAGTACATTCAATACATGTTTAAATAGATGCACTGGTATTATTTAGTTCTACTGAGAATAAAATCCGCTCTGCTAACACTTCTTTCTCTTTCAGGGACCCCTTCCAAATACATGTGGCCACTTCTGGGAGATGGTGTGGGAGCAGAGGACCCGCGGTGTCGTGATGCTGAACCGAGTCATAGAGAAAGGATCTGTAAGCACACAGCACGGTTCAACAAATGATGTTTTCTACTTGCTTCTATACTAATTGTTTTGTTTTTTATTACTGGTTGATATATTTAATAGAGCTTATCAAATAACAGCTTAATTGTTTCCAGGATGCACTGAGAGGGCTCACTCCTTAGCTACTTCCATCATCAGCTCCAGAAAAAACTGTGTTTCATGCTAGATTTATTAGCCTGAGGTGGACAGTGGACAAAATACAGTGTAATTTCAAAGAGGTACTCCACCCTAGAATGTGTTTTTTGAGCTGTAAACTGACTTATATCACGGTTCTGTGATGAAACACATTAAAGCTGGTGTTAAAATTGAGCAGCTTTTACAAATAGCTGTCAAAGTGCCTCGAGTGAGCGGACTCTCTGTTTCCAGCTTGGACAGAGTCTGATGGCGGCTGCTCATTAACTCTGACTAACAGCTCGCTGTTTCTGCTGTGCCACTGTGGTCAGCCTGTCAATCACGCCGATCGGTGTCGAGGCCATGCCCCGTAAAGTCACTGTCCTTTGCAGGTCTCTGATACATTTTCTACATTGTGAGGGAGGGAGCATGAAGAATTGAAGGGTGGAGTTACACTTCAATGTGTGACAGTGTCAATATGTGTTGTTTGTTATGCATTTCTCCGTCTGTTATCTGTAATGTGCACCTCTGTTTGGTTTGTAGGTTAAATGTGCCCAATATTGGCCACACAGAGAGGAGAAAGATGCTATCTTTGAAGATACCAGTTTCAAGCTTACTCTTGTCTCAGAAGACATCAAATCTTACTATACAGTCCGTCAGCTGGAGTTGGAGAATCTGTCTGTAAGTATTTTATTAGAGTTGTTTGTTTTTTCTGTGTGTTTTTAAAAGTATGGTTTCAGATTAGGACTTAGTGGGGAAGAGCCATGGTCTCTTCTTTGGTCTTTTAATCCTTCTTCCATGTTTGTTTTCTCTCTGATCTTCCTTTCCAGACTGGAGAGACTCGTGAGATTTTACATTTTCACTACACCACCTGGCCGGACTTTGGGGTACCAGAGTCTCCCGCCTCCTTCCTTAACTTCCTGTTCAAGGTGCGAGAGTCTGGTTGTCTGAATTCGGACCAGGGACCGGTGGTGGTGCACTGCAGTGCCGGCATCGGGCGCTCGGGGACATTTTGTCTTGTGGACACCTGCCTCTTATTGGTTTGTACTCTGCTATTGAGAAATTATGACATTACCATTCCCCACAACACTGTACAGGAAATGAGCTCATACAAAGAACCAACGTTACAGCAGAAAAACACTAAATCCTCTGATCATTGTGACAACCTGTCGCAGTAATAAAGAGCGGTCGGACTTGTGTGCAGTACTCAACGTCTCTTCAGCGATTTATATTCTAAAGCTCAATCAAACCCTTCAAACTCAAACCTCTGACGTACTGAATGTTTTTGCTGTTATGTGTAGATGTCCATGCGTAAAGACCCGTCTTCGGTGCGGATTCGTGATGTGCTGCTGGAGATGCGACGCTATCGAATGGGCTTGATTCAGACAGCAGATCAACTTCGCTTCTCCTACCTTGCTGTCATTGAAGGTGCCAAGTACATCAAGGGGGATACGTCCCTGCAGGCAAGTCCTTCCTCTCTATCCTGCTCTTTGTTCTTAAGATACAAAATTTGTTTGTTTTTATTTAATATAAAGGGATATTGTTGTTTCTCCTCAAGGAGTCATGGAAAGAGCTCTCAAACGAGGAAGACGATCCTCCAGAGTTCTCCCCTCCTCCTCCTCTTCCTCCTCCCAGAGACCCACACAACGGCAAAGTTGAGCCGTCCTTTTTCCCTGAAAATGATGAGATTATCCAACCGATGGAGATCCGCAGTCTGGGGTAAACAAATAATGTTTTTGAAAGTTTAATTGAGGAAACATAAGTAGGCTACATTTGAACTTGTTGGTGCCAGAGGCTCCAGGACCATCTGTTGAATCCATCTAATAAAACCAACCTGAACCACATTGTCCTTCAGGGACATTAAAGCCGTACTCTTTCCTCATTCAGGTCCTCACAAGAGTCGGAGCTGAGAAAGAGGAACATTGCTGCCCCCGAGCCTCCTCCTGATGATGCCGATCAGCTCGATGGCTACGTGGAAATCGAAGACCATACCTCCAGAGCTCCAACCAAATCCCAGCAGCAGCACGAGGCCGAGGAAGAGGAGCTGCCCGAAGCAGTGGAGCAGCCAAAGGAAAGCTCTCCTGTGCCGGGGACTTGGTCCCCTCTTCTAACCAACGTGTGCCTGGGCACGGCACTGGCTCTCAGTGCTTACGCATGTTATCGAGCCTATTTCCACTGATGTCTGTCCTTCCTCTTCCTTTTTGGTTCTCCCTGTTTCTCCACTGATGTTGCAAAGTGGACTCGGCTGGCCAATCAGCCTGCTTTGACTCTGAGTTTACTCTGCAAGTGAGTGGATTATTTGGACTTCAGCAGATTCAGGTTCACTCGTTTAATTTTACAAATGCAGTGCGAGGGGTTGGCTGGTCGGGAATAACAGGCTGCCAGTCCTTATTACCCACCCAACCGTTCTTTCCATATGTCATCTTGGATGCTCAGGGCCTCTGTTTTTCAGGTGTCATATCCCAAATACGTATGCCGACTTAAACACAGACTCAACAAACAATACGTATCGCGGTCCGTAGAGGAAAATGGTTTGTTTTAGCTCCCCTGTTCTGTGAACCAGGATGAATGGTCAGCCCATTTTACTTCTCCTGTCTTATATACCAAATGTGTATGTGTTCTTCCATTTCAAGGTGTCCACTAGGATTTCACATTTCTTTCCACCGTTGTCTGTCTTTTGCTTACACAAATAGATCAGAAATTTATAGAGACAGATTTTTTTTGACCAGCCTGTCTGAAATTATGTCAGTAAGAGTTTTTTTTTTTCTACAGTGAGGTGAAATGTGTGAAAGTAAGATGGAAGGAACCCTATACCCACTAGATGAAGAGATGCATGCTGGGGTGGGCATTGAATTGTGATCTGTCCTCACTCGCGGCCCGAGTAGGGCTGCAGGAGAGAGACATGCTAGTTGAATACATGCAGTATGTGTGTGAGTGGTAGTTAGTGGAGCTTTCTACTGATGCTTGAGTTGAATCTACTCTGTGAGAAATATTAATTTAAACATTTGCAATACTTCAAATGTGAGATGTAGACTTGGTCGCCTCCTGGTGACCGATTCCCTTTTTTGCGTTTTCTCTCCCTGGCGGCTCAACGGTGACACAATAATAACACAAGTGGCTCATTCTCCGTTTGCCACCTGGAGATTTATAACACCCGACCTTTTGCTTACTACTTACTTTTTTGGGAGA